>NC_047661.1:132403411-132703411 GCF_011762505.2 Arvicanthis niloticus
CAGGGTTTTGAAATGCTTTAATTGTTCATTTATTTTCCTTAAGAACTGTGGGATAGCAATTTTTATTGTGAGACTTGAACAGCCTGGGAATGGGGCAGGGTGTGTGTGTGTGTGTGTGTGTTAGCTCAGTTCATTTAGTTTTTTTTTCCTTTTTTTCAGTTATTACTGAGAACTTCAGCAACTTAAAGTAAACGTCTCCATCACTACCAGGAATTAGCAGGGTTTCACTATAATAATTTTCCTTTCAAATCTACAGACTCTGGGTTTCACATGATTGGTTCACAGATGGGCTACACAAACACTCAATTCTGTAGGCAGCCTAACCATCTTGTATAGAAGACATGTTTACGAGAAAGGATGACTGGAAACCAGTTTGAGAAGCAGGGTCCTGAATTTCAGGAAAAATGTTTTAAAATAAAATGAAAAGGGAGAATATTGTCTTCTGTCTTGAGAAATTGAAGGAGATCTCAGCTGTGCTCTCCAGACTGTGACTCTGAGAGATCCACCAGCCATCAGTGTGTTTGTACTGACACATGGCCATTGTGAGGGTTGCTTCAGTCATACACTGGGGAAATGCTTAGAAACACAGAAGAAAACCAGCCACAAGAATGTAGAAACCAAGAACAACTCTTGATGGTAGATAGCTGTGAAAAACAAAAGGCAAAAACAAAACTGTCAAACTTGGTGCCTTAGAGTACATCTCAGGAGAAAGATTCTGGTAAAAACTTGCCTGTTTTCTAAGAAGGAAGAAGGCTTCACCCACAAAGCCTAGAAACCCATCAATTAGTCTCTCTAGAAATTATAGGGTGGTGGAGAGCTTTATAAATATTTGAGACACAGTGAGGATATATACTATGTGAAAACTAAGATTCAGAGAGATGATATGTCATTATAAAAAGATAAACAGATAAATAGTGGTCTCATGTATTCCTATACAGCTCTATAAATTATACAGCTTTTCATAAAATTATCTGATGAACCAAAGGGAATCTGTGGATCGGGATATTTTCTGCACAAGGAATTTATGTGTCAGGGAGTTTAGGGATAGCTTGGGGCTGAGTCTTATAATCCAACTCTTGAAAACCCCACTGTCAGATCACTTTCAGTACTGTGTTCCCTTTTGTGTCAGAGAAGCCTGTTGTGTTAATACTCAGTACTGCATTTTTGGAACTACCCAGAAGCCATGGGTTAGCAATGCCTCTGACCTTCTGCCATTCAGTCTCTAGTTCTCCTTGGATATTGTGTGGGCTCTGCCCAAATGACTACTTGGAAAAATACCTTCAGTGCTGTGTCTGGGGAGTGGAAGTCAAGGATTCCAGCTCGCTCCTTTTAAAGACTATCTTTATTGATTCTTGGACAATTCCAAACACGTAAGGAATACATCTTGATCATGTAAACCCCAACTCCTCCTCCCACCCCCAAGGGCCCCAAGACCCCCTCCCTACTTCACATATCCTCCTATTTTTGTTGTTGTTTTGTTCTTGTAACCCAGTGAGTCCAATTAGTGCTGCTTGTTGGAGTGTTGGTTTGCCTTGTTGGCTTGATCATGTGCTGGTGGCCACAGCTGCTGTGAGTTCAGTGGACATATCACATCCAAAAAAAGCATCTCACAGCACTCCTGCCCATCCTCCAGCTCCTGTGTTCTTCCTTCTTCTATCCCAGAAAGCCTTGGAATTCCGGCTTTCTGACTTCAAAGGCCTAGCTTCTTCAATCACGCCATGAAAAGACACACACACACACACACACACACACACACACACACACACACACACGTCAGTTTGCTTCTCCCCAAATGCCTGCCATCTAAGGCAGGGATCCTAGAGATACCAACATTAAAACACATTTTTACATTTTGGAACTCTCCCTTAAGCCCCATATTTCTCCTAGATAAAACTGAGGCACTATCATACAGATTTCTATACAACAATTAGCATACCAATGAAAAGAATCATTAAATGCACAAAGAAGCAAATGACCTGAGCAGAGTGGGATTTTATCAACAGGTGCTTCACCACCTCCTCTGTGTTGTTCTCCTATGGAAGCCAGCAGCTGCCAGGCTATTTCCACAATTTGAGGGATATTCACTGTAAGTTTTTTTTAAACAGGGGGTTAAATTTTACTGATCACTGTCTGGAACAATATAAATAAATATTTGTTAAATCAACAAATAAGCAAATAAAATAATGAGACCAAGGGATAAATTATAGCTGATATAGAACTTATATCTCCAGTCATCATGAGGTCCGCTGTGGTCTTGCCCTAAGAAATTGTATTGAGGTCATCTTCTTATGAGTCTGCATGTTTTACTCATAAATCACTCATTAAAATGTTCCCTATTGAGGAGACAGACTCCTCAATAGATCAAGCTTTTTTTTGAATAAAGACACCATTTCTCAAAGATTTAGGGCTCAGTTCTCTAAACACTGATACTTCATAAACATCAGCCTTTGTTCTGCCCCAGCTTAGTTGTAGGAAGAGAGGCTTGAGGGTATTGAACAGGAGAAGCTGTTTTGGCTGCAGGTGTAGCCAGGAATTGGAGCTATAAAACACCTGTGAGGCTCGAAACTGATGTTGTGAGATCTGGGTACTCAGGTAGGGATCCTTATTACACAGTGAGGTGCAGGACCCTGACTCATTCCTGGAATGAGGCTCCTGGAATTCCATCTTGTAACTTCAGACAACTCCCCTCATCTTTAAAGCAGTAATTTTTTCCCATGGTGGCATGAGTAGTACCTGTGTCCTCTAAAACACTTAGAGGACCTTAACAGAAAAGTATAATGCTAATTTAAGAGAGCATTATTAATTTCAAGACTGCTAAGAATGAATAATTCAGATCTGTGGGTTGCTGTACCATAAAGATGACTGGTATAATCAAAATCACAACCTTATTGTTCTTAACACATTCAGGTCTGCATTAAGCATCTTTTCAATTAATTTTTCAGCATTTTTCAAATGTCAATACACATATCTTAAAAGGGGGCTTTTTATTTTTTCCTCTGGAGGTTAAATGGCTGTGGCAGTTTCCTCCAGAGTGGAGTTGGCTATTTCTGCTTCATAAATCAACTGCTTTTCTTCTAGGACCAAAGGAGTCCCCAGATTCATTTATTTCATTTTAAAAAAGAACAAAACCAAAAATATTATTGAGAGTCTTCCAAGTAGTTTCACCCATGGGTGAAAACTGAAGTTCCATCAAGGGCTGCCAGGGAAAGCCAAAGATTATCCAAATGTTGTTTCTCAGCAATTGTGTATCGATTGAGTAACTTGGTCTGCTTTCTGATGGCCGCACCACCCTAGGAGGAACTTGGCAAGTCAGGGATTTGAGCATATTGAGAGAAAATGAAATGGGTTGCCATCTGACCTGACAAGCTGCAAGAGGGAAATATACACCCGAGTCACACTTTTTTTGATAGGGAATTAACGCAAGTAAAGCCACTTCTAGAACTTGTGTGTGCTTAAGTTTGCATTCACTTGGGAGAATTTATAGTTAAGTGTACATCATCTTGAGCACAAGCTCCAGAACACTGTCGATTCCAGAATTCATAAAGGGGTCCTGTGCTGCTCTGCAACAATTGTTGGAGCTTAGTGCCAGTAAACACAGTCTATGACAACTCCTAGTATACTTAAAAATATAATTCCCCCCAGAGCCTGATAGTTTATGCCTGTAAACCAGACACTAAGAAGGCTACTACAGGAGGATTCTCCTGGGCCAAAGGCTATGGTAATACTCATGCCACCATGGGAAAAAAATTACTGCTTTAAAGATGAGGGGAATTGTCTGAAGTTACAAGATGGAATTCTAGGAGCCTCATTCCAGGAATGAGTCAGGGTCCTGCACCTCACTGTGTAAGGAGGATCCTTACCTGAGTACCCAGATCTCACAGCACCAGTTTTCAAGCCTCAGTTTTCAATATATATATATATATATATATATATATATATATATATATATAATCTTAAAATTTCCTGGCTGACTAAATTATATATGTTATTAAGTTTTATATATATTTAACCTCTCCTAAATATCAAATGTTGTGTAGAAATATAGAGCTTGTGTGTCATATAAGTTTTTTATTTGATTTAACAAATTACTCCAGATGAATTTATCCTAGGCACTAGTAGCCATTTTGATAATATAAAGATTAATATAATCTTTGAACTATGGAAACTTCAAGTAATTCTAGAACCCACTAGAGAGATGATTAATAGTCAAGAAGTCTGTACACTAAATGTAGAAATAAGGGCCTAGCCAAACTGCCCACACATGTTATAGGAATAGCTGAGGAAATCTTTATAAGAGAAGCAGGACCTGTGACCCATTTTAATGGATGGGTAGGAGTTCTCCAGGTTAACAAGGATGGGCCAAAGCAGAATGAACAGAACATTTAACTGCAAAAGTCCCAGGGTAGATCAGCTTTCCAAGAAAGCATACTACTGATCATTAGATCCTCACCTCCTCCCAACACTGCCAGATCTGACACAGTTACTGAGGCATCAGCCCACGAGTTCAACTCCTGCCTAGCCATCTCTGCGCATGTGACTACTGCTCCTGCATTCACAGTGCACACTGCCATGCTAGAATCCCAAAGGGACCTGGCTTATCAAGGACTCATCTCCAGAAACCACAGGAGGCTTTGGTTGTTTCTCTAAAGAAATTTCCTTTAGCAAACCTACTTGCTTTCTTATACAAAGTCCTAAGCCCTTTATGGATCTGGATGTTTTTGCACAAAAGCCTATAAATTCGGAAACACTAAGAATGAACTAAGGAGAACCAGGAGAGTGTACGCAGTTAGCCATCGTTTTCTCTAGAGCATACGCCTACTTCCTCCTGTTTAAGCCACTCCAAATGTATTAAGTGTTTAGTGTGTTACATGTCTTCTAGAACTTTCAAGACAGAATCTCGAGGAAGTACACTCCATTACAGTGGACATAAAATCTCAACATCGCAGTGTCACTAGATGGGTTCTACACAAAGCTTGTGATTCTCAAAGTTATTACACAGCAAAGCCACCTTATTCCTGAGTCTTAGTTCATATGGAATAACTAGCAAGAGAATGGGACTATCAGAGAATCTTTAAGCTCTGGATTTGGAAACTGCAAATTATTCTGAGTAGGGTCTTTGAAAATGCAGCACAGAGTTCATGCATATTCCTCAAATTTACCCTGATAAGCATCTACCAAGGACAGCATGTTTGCAAAGCTCTGCAATTACACGAACAGACACATTTTCATTTTACTCCTGGAGATTCACACTTTACTATTATTGATTAGTACTGACAAATATCTAGGAGAGATCAGCATAGATTTACCACGACTCGTGATTACTGGAAATTTCCTCAAGTTGACATGCAAAACTGTGCCCCAAAGGGTAACCCCTGATCATTCATTCCCTGAGAGGATGTAATGGAGCTCTTACATCCACATAAAAGATGAAAAGGAGACAGACTGTGGGTTTGGTGTAACCCCACTTGCCCTGTGGCTAAACTCAGTGGTCACAAAAGGGAGGAGGGATGGGAGTCAGGGGACCGTAATCAGAAAGCATCAAGTTGTAAAATATCAAATCTGCTTAAAGTCTAAAAGAAGGCAGCAATGCCTGATCTCTCCTTTGTGCTGTTATGGACTCCTCATCTTCACACCATCCCTCCTATGGTAACTTCATCATTTAGACTAATTACTTGTCTTTTTCCTCTCAAGTCTTTCTCGGAACCAGCTTTCACACCACCACCTTCTATGGCCATGCTTACCTGATGACCTGTCCAACCCAGTTCCTCTATGACCTAATCTACCCTGTCCAGGAGTAAAACCTCCTGAAAATACCCGTGTCTTTCATGCTGAACAGTCATGCAAGAACCATTGTTAAGAGCCAAGCTGAGCCAGGTTTGCAACAAAATGGGCAAATTAGGTAAAATTAAGGCAGTAGTGAATGACTGAGCCACTCTAAGGAAGGTTAGATCCAGCTTATTTCTTTTATATTGAGTTATATACTTTCGTTGCAAAAACATTTCAAGAATTTTTTAAAATTTTTTATTTTTTTCAAAGTCATTTAGAACATGCAAAATACATAGATGTTAGTGATCTATACATAGCTGACTGTGGAAACCAGTCTGCCAGCTATGGACTCAGGTTTATGTCCCAGACTATTGGCTGTTGCTTATATTTCAGCACAGAGTAAAATCAACCTCCAGCATCTGTTTCAACATTTTTTCCTCCCATGACCTTCTATATTTCTTGACCCCAGTTTCTTGGCCCATAGACAGATTCTTATGCACTGATAAAATGTTATTGAGTGATCTTAACAAAACATATGACTTAAACATTTTCTGTCTTCTGATATGACTGTGTACTTTGTCTAAATGTAGTAAAATATTAATTAAGATAAAACTCATTTGAAAGGAAATATCTGCATCTTCTGGCTGATGGTAACTGAAAGTTTTATTATATCCCATCAACACTGTTCATTACGTTATTTAGAAACTAGATTTAGAAATTTAGAAATGTATTTCTAAGACATTAAGAAGGAAAATAAATAAATAAACTTTATTCGGTCAGGAAATAAACCCAGGCTGATGAGTGTGGGCGGGAATGTCAGATGCAAAACAATTCCCATGGTAACACATTGCATAAAAACATTTTGTTCAAACCAGGATGCCTTGCTGTGCTTTGTAGTTTCCTGCCAAAGCCTCCTTTGCTACCACGCAGATGGTCAGCCTATCTGTTAGGAAGGCTCCCTTCTCCTCTGGAGAAATGATCTGCACTTGCAGAGACCCCAGATATCGAGCTCACCTCAAGCCCTCAGGGATGGATGATAGAATAAACTGAGGTTCTGGTTGTTCCTTGGGCTAGGAGCACCTCCACAACCTGGATTCACAAGTTATTATAAACTGTATCCTAAGTAGTTTTGAAATCTCAGCCTGAAGTCTTCAGCGCGGGGCTCATTTTGAAGTATAATTTACACAATAAAAGTCCCCATATCACTGTCATGGATTTTACTCCAGATACTAACAAGATTGTACCCTCTAGGTACCCTCAAGTCAAACTGTCAAAACCTCCAAATGTATGCCCATATGCCAAATCTTTCCCACTTTGATGAGAGAGAGAGACAGAGAGAGAGAGAGAGACGGAGAGAGGAGAAACATTATAAAGGCAAACACACAAGAGTTAAAAATAAATGTGCTCCAGCATGAATGAGGTAAATACGTTACATATAGGCATCTGCCTGTGAGCTCCCTAAGAGCTTCCGTGTACAGAGTGCTCCAGCTGGGAAGAGTGGGAGTTTGTTTTGTACAATTCGGAAGTTCTTTGCTAAGGCAGTGTATTGCAGTGTTCTCATCAGACACAAATCAATGGTCCACAGGCATTGCAGCTGATGAGGAGTAGATTGGCTCAGCTCTTCCTCCGGGTTTGCTGATGTCAGAATGTCTTGTTCTACAGAACGAATATGTACAAATCTTTGTCAACTGAGATGTAACAGGTGTTCCTTGGTGCTGTCTTGTGAGCCATACCGCTGGCCATAATCATGAGACGATCTGTACCCAGTTTTGAGAGCCCATCACAGACATGTGAATTGATGTCTTTGTCCCCTCTGTTGGACCCTTACCACCTAGAATGTAGCTTCTCTGACCAGCTATTTGCATGTCATTCTTTCCTAATTATACATGGTTCTGTGTCACAGAGAATGGCTCAAGTGTATGTGCTGGGAAAGGATATGGGAGGAGGCTCCATCTACATGGCTGTGTGCAGATCTTCCAGTGGAGCTGCTTGAGCTCACTCATATTCCAGCCCATAAACCCTTACCCATGCTCTGGAACTAAGCTCAAGGTGGACTCTAGTGAAGTCTTTCATTGCTTTATAGTTGGGGCCATATGAGGAGTGGTTAAATGTTGTTTGTGTTTCCCCAGGGAGAACAAGAAATTCTGCGAAACAATCTAAATAGACATAATAAGGTCACAGTATTGTTCCCTGTGGGAGTTGCCTGTTCTTGGCTTTATTCTGTAGATAAAACATATGTCCCGCCCTAAGTGTCAGGGGATTCGATGGCACTAAAAGTCAGGAGGAAGAGAAAGAGGAGGAGGAGGATGGATGTAGGGACAATGAAGTGGAGTTCACTTTCTGAACAAGAAGTAAGGGGTCAAAGGAATATGGTGGGGTACGATGTACCCCAGGGTGTGAGCATTTCCCAAAAGCTCATTCATGGAGACCTCATCTGCATGCCTGATTTGTAAGAGGAGCTTTAAGGGAGCAAGGCTCTGCCTACAGGAATGGAATTGCAGCTCTCTAAGGGGCCCAGTGGTCCTTCAGTGCCCTGGTGAACTGTGTTAGGGTAGAGCAGATGGCAGCACAAGAAGCAGCCTCTCCAGACACCAAACCTGGCATTACCTTGATCTTGCACTTCTTGGATTTCAGAACCGTGAGGGATCTGTTATTTGCAAAGTGTTCCAAGTGTTTTGTTATAACAGGCCAAAAAGTTTATAATGAAGTGTACATTATTAAAGAAGCACTAGGCAGCCAACTACTCTGTGCGGATATCTGAAGTTCTTCAGGAGTGTGTAATACAGTGACAAGAGGGAGAGATGCATATAAGAAATCTGAAGTGAGAGCTGCAATAGAGACATCGGTGGTGAATAGCATTTGCTGCTCTTCCAGAGGATCAAAGTTCAGTTCCCAGATCTGACATAGCTCACTCCTCCTATAGCACTAGCTTCATTCTGGCATCCATGAGTACTGCACTTTTATGCACACACACTGTTCACATACATATAAACACACTTTTAAATGAATAAAGTATTTAATAAGAATAAATAAATAAGACATAGAAAACAGGCATGAGTGCAGTCTTTTCTATACCCAGCCTTGTGGCTTGGGTCATTATGTTTGAGTTTGCATTTGTAGCTCAAAAACACAAACCAGATATCTGCTCAAGTTCTTAAGAATCCTTGCCAAATTAGATAGACAAGGCTTAGGAGACTCTTCAGTTCTGAGTATTGGAAATCATCCCTAAGGGAAGACTTTGTATCAGCTAGGATGGCTGTTCCTTCCACACAGTCCTACCTACAAAAAGCTAGAGAGAAGGTATCACACTTTCAATGTCCAGCTCCATAGCAAAGACATTGAGGCTGTAGGCCCAAGGAAGCAACAGCGTTGCCCAAATATGGTCTCTGGCCTTTTTGTCATGAAAATTGAGTCAGCTTCATCTTTTTGTGCCATAGTATCCTTAATTGCTAACCAATAGGTGATAAGAATGCCCATTCCCCAAAGTCCTGTGGAATCATCGAGTGTTAGGTAGTTACAGTAGAAAATGGCATACAGTGAATGGCCCCAGACACACACTGTTTATCAGCATTGCACTTAGTTTTGGTGACATGAAGAAAGTCAGGAGTATGGTTTCAGCTATGCTATGATGAGCTCAATAACACAGGGGTTTGTTTCTTATATGCTCTTCTAGCCCTCTCCTGCTCTGATTTTATAATAACATTAATTCTCGCTTCAATTATTTACTAATGTGATTATTGTTTATAGCCTCTTATTCATATACAATATGATTTTATGGGGTGAAATTTAGTTTGCGCAAATATATGAAATCATGTCATTAATTACGACAGCATAGAATAGAAAATAAGCTACCCACTCTGAATGTTATTTGGAAATTAACTCAGTACATGTTCCTCTATGGTTGAATGCTCTGCAATTAAAATAATGTGATTATTTGCTAAGAACAATTTTCATTAAATTTTTTTGGAATAAAATGTGCATTCTATAATATTCTTAAAAATGAACCTTTATCTGACTTGAACCATAACTCATGTTTTAAAAATTGTGTCTGTTTGTTTGTTGGTTGGTTGGTTCATTTGGAGAATATTTGGAGAATATTTCCCTTCTATAGCCCAGGCTAGCCTGAAACTCACATGTAGTCCCAGGCTACCCTGGAAGTCATGGTAATCTTGTCTGTTTCCCAGGCACTGTGTCTGCAGGCATATGTTGTGATACTATGTTGGAGAAAAATTTGTGATAGCCATTTTTCAACCATCATAAACTACCATGAAATGCCAAAAGGACTGTCAATGAATTTCTTGATTCTTGCCAACCTTAAAGCAGGGCTCCTTATTTTCTCATCCCTGCTAGTTTGTATTTACTGCTAAGGCAGAGTTCAAACTGTTTTGAAGATGCTTAAATGCAGAAGGATGCTCTCATGGTTCCCTTCACAGACCCTCCATCTTCCTAAAAGCCTTCCCAGCACCTGAGGTTTTGATCATTGACCTCTGATTGCTAAAGCTGGCTTCAAAATGTCCAGTTGTGGCAAGGAAAGTGGCTCTTTAACCATAAGTAATATTGACTTTGATTTTGTAACTTGCCCTTGCCCTTTAAAGAACATTAAACTGCTACAGAACCAAGGGACCCGGTGTGTACACAGTGTTGTGACTCAAACCCAAGTGGCCACAAGGGAAGGCTGCTGCATAAAGCCCTAGCAATCTGTGCCTTTCCCCCACTGAGGTGTTACATCTTTTTGAGAGCTGGTTACATCCATAGTTCTCATTAGTTTGATGAATGGTATAATTCTAATAGAGGCCACCACCTGACATTTGGGGAAAAAGTACATGGCAGGTAATTTTTTAAAATACTGAACCTGTCCCCTTAGCCTCATTCCAATCCCCATAGAAAGAGTGACAACTACAGAGGAAACTCATCAGAGAAGACAGTCTGACAGCCTCTTCCCTCCCTCCCCAGTTCAATTAAAACGATGGCCTGACTTTGGGGAGGAACTGAAGCAAGGCAGAGAGAGGCTGTTCACAATCCCTGCACAGTGCAGCAGCCACCACTTTAAACTCCGCATCTCCTGTCAATTAGACAGGTCCTGCTTCCAGCAGACTATCGGGCTAACAGAATGCCGTCGCCCCTGCTCAGTTTCCAAGTTGTCTTTCCAATTAAACAAACAATGAGGTGTGAAAATAGGCCAATTTCAAACTTTTTAAATGTCAAACTAAACTGTATATAAAGAAGTTTCTGGAGTTTTCAAGTTGGCTTTGGGACTGCACCAAGGTGATTTCCCTTGCTTCGTTTGGACTGAAACCGTTTTTTGAGAGTTTCTACCCTCACTGGCTGTCATTTCTCCTGCCGTCCGGAGTTTCACTGAGACTGCAGGGCCTTTTATTCCCAGAACACATAGACGATATCGTGGGCACCCTCTTGTTTTGTAGGTCACCTGGTATGAAAGCACTAAAATCTCCTTGTTTGCCACCATTTCAGGGTTCAGGCGGCAATGGCCCCAGCACTTGCTTCCTTACTGTCCTGTAGTAAAGTGATTTATCTAGCACTCTCCCTAGTCAGCCACAGGTTTCCTGTTTCCTTGCTCCAATGTATCTTGCTTGTTTGGATTTTCACTCTAGTGTTGTAGGCCTGTATCAGATCCTGTTTTCTCCCAAGATTAGAAAACCCTTTAGGCCAGACCTTAGCATGTTCCTCAGCCAAAGCAGCAGTACCTCAGCCTGGAGCCTCTACAGTCGCCATCTAGGGAAGGCATATCCTCTAGTCAGTGAGTTTCCTAGTGAGCAGCACTAACCATACTTGCTACGTGCACCTGGTGGACAGCCAAGGGAATGCTGCAGTTGTTTTCTCTCTTTAAAAAAAAAAATGACAAATAATTTTATATATAAAAAAAGAAAGGATAGAATTTCTGTCCAAACACCTAGTGTTTGAAAAATGGCAGTATTGTGTTGGGTTTCAGAAAATGCAATAATCCTGCATCTCACAAATGACATCAGGGTCATTTCATATTTAGCTTGGCAGCATAATTCTGTATTCTAGAATATCATATCTTGTTGGTGACAAAGCATCAGTTTGTAAATACTACAGCACTGTGTCCTAAGTCACCGGAGGGTAATGGTGACTGTAGAGTGACCACAAGGCTGGACACATACTAGAATTCACATGGCAAACTTGCTCCACCTTGAAAGGTATCTGATGATGTATAAAATCACTCCATGCTATGGGTGTCAGTTAGAGATGGAACAACACTTTTAGTATTTTTATTTTACATGAAATTTCTAATGATGCTTATGAGTAAAATGCTTTCAAGAAAGAATGAGGTAAAAATTGAAAAATACACTTATTGATGTAGATCAAAAAAACAGGCAGTGCATATTAGGAAAGATTTCATTAACTATAATAAAATATTTTTCCATTTTTAAACACATTCCTATGCATCATTTTCCTGTTTGGTTAAGTTCTAAAGCTCAAGGGGATCCACAGAACAAATAGTCTATCTTCTTTAGGGAAGCAGGCATTGGAAGATAAATGTTATCCATGATGACTGCTCCATGGTGCATCTCGAATTGAGCAAAGGGGAAAGGACTCATTTCTCTTCACAAGAATCAGCAGGGACCTGGCTTCTGTAACCTTCCATTTTATCTGCTCCGTCAGCTAAGGAATCAGACCAGTGGCTGTCTGTCTGGCTCCCAAAGTGACAACAGAAGGTCCTTGAGAAGTGTGCAGAGGGAAGAAAGGGCAGAGCTTTGTGGTTAGTGGTATGTTTGTTAGCTTTCTCATTTCTTTGGCAAATATTCAAAAAATAAAATAAGAATAGGTGTAAGGAAGGAAGGGTTTGCTTTTGTTCATATTTGAGGATTCAGTTCCTGTGGGGAGAAAGGCTTAGCCAGAGAAGCCTCTACCTGCTCAGCTCACACTGCATCTGTACCCAGGCAGCTGAGAGATTAATTCTACAGCTGAACTTGATGCCTGCATGTTTCCTTTTTGATTTAGTCTGGGGCAAAGGCCCATGGGGTGCTGCTCCCCACATTCAGAGTGCATCTTCTCGTCTTGACAATGAATATTAACCATTACAAATGGCAACTTCCTGTGGAATTTCTCAAGAAGCAAATGTCTGCAATAAATCACACAACAGAAACCAGCAATCAGATGCAGAGTAAAATTCAAATAATTTTGATTTATTCCTGAATCCAATGTTGTCTCTACTGCCTCTTATAGTCTCAGCTTCAATCAAATGAGGGAGTACTAGTGACTATTTCAAAATGATTTGGGGGGAGTCTTAAAGTTTCATTCCTTGTCTTATAACAACAATAGCTGAGAACTATTGCAGTTTTTGGAAAAAATAAAACAAATAAAAATCCCTAAACTAGGTGGCATGGGGGGCTGGAACATTATCTAGAAAGGGGTCTAACAGAGACGACTGTAGTACTATGGTGTAGGATACTGAGTGTGGTGTGTATGTTCCTGTTATTCCTGTTAAGTGAGTGTTTTGTTTGTATTCTGCAGATGAGGAACCCCAGGCACTGAGCGATTGCTTATGCCTAGACTAGTTCCTTAGAGCCAAGAGTTTATACAGACTGTACAGGGTTTTGTCCGCAGGTGCGAAGATATACATACACATACACATACACACACATACACACACACAATATATGCACACACAAATTGTTGAAAAGCATAGTAAATGAGGAAATATTTGTTAGTCAACACAAGATTTGATACAATTCTATTCATTGAGTAAATGAACCAAATCCAAGTGTGAGTTACAACTTTCAAAGCTATTCCTTGAATGCTACAATTCTCATCACTAACCCTAGTCCCCACCCAATTGAGACGCCCAGTTTCCTGAGCATGAGAAAAGGTTGAAGAATAACTGTAGAAGCAGAAGAGTAATCATGCTTGTTGGCCTCACTAAGGATTTCTCAGTGTCCCTTCAGATGTTTGAGATGGGGATTGGGTACTCTGTGGACTGTTGAGCGGAGTGTACCATTCCAGGTCTGACCCTTACAGGTTCCTCAGCTTCCTCATGCAAGTCCTACTCCAAAGCAACCAACCATGTGAGAATTTTAAAAGCATACCCTTTATGTCATGAAAACAACGTGGTTGGGTGATAGTGTCCATCATGGCTAATGGACCAGATAAATGACCTAACCCGTTGATCTCATTTAAACCCTTTCTCTTTCCACTGTATGGTTATACAGGACTTGACAGTGAGGATTCTACCAAGAAATAGAACCAGTGGGGCCTGCATATATTCAGAAATATTTTTGGTGATTGAGCACGTGATTGTAGAGACTGGCTTCTGGATGGCTGGAGACTTAGGAGAGTTCATACACTTGTCAGCCTCTTAGAGTCAGCAGCTCACAGATCTACCAAGATCTCTCCAGAGCAGGGTGTCAATCTCTTGTTCTGGTCAGACTTTGATGTGACCAACATGGGGAACATATGTGCTATTCAAAATCTACCCATGTGATTTTCATTCAACACATTCTTCTAGAAACATCTGAACTATTCTACAAAACGTATAGGCTCCATAGCCCAGCCAAGCTAAGCTATCAAATTAACTATTGCAGGTTTGTTGCTGGTTCCAGTTTATGCATGATCTTCTAAATTCTCTGATGCTTTTTAGAGCTCATTCCATGTATTTTAGTAGGGTGCACATTCTTCAACTAAAGTAAGCTGTGAATACACAATCATTTATCTTTCAATACAACAGAAAAGAAAGACAAAGCCTTTTCTGTCCTATATGAAATAACAAAGACACATATATATCACTGAGGAGAGAGTTTCTATCCCTCTGAAGGTCTTCAGGACAGAATGAACTATATTCTTTAGTTGAGATATGCTGAGTTTTAACATCGTGTAATGATGTGATGATTCTGAATGTCTTTGAATGCTATAGAGGCAAATTCCTAACAAACTTGTATCTGTTTAATGGTATTTTATGCACTGTGCATAATCCAGCAAATATCGACACACAGTGTTTGCGGGTGTCTTAAATCAGGCATTATAGAGAAGCTCAACGCAGATGCTTCTACAACCCTTCCCTAAAGCAAGCGCTTCCAGGAATTATATTTACAGAAAAGAGAAATCCACTCTGGAGATAATACACATAATCACATTTGCTAAAAATGGAAAAGCCTCATTACATTCTTGTTTGGTATCTTTTTACATCATCACCTGCAGCTAAATTTTGCTGCCGTTTTCCTAATACCAATAGGGAGAAATCACCAGTAAGAATCTCAGAATAGAGGCCTTATTTTACAGACTCTAATTATGTAACCTGAGTGTCAGAGTCTCTTTCAGACAACAATGCAGGGCTCCTCCTGGAGCAGATCATCATGTTGCAGATGATATGTTATGAAGAACCTCCCCAAACATATCATCTTTGAGAATAGATCAATTTTATAGAAATGTGGATAGAGTTTCCATTTTGAGAAAAGTTTAAATGCTATGGTTGAAATCAAATCCTCAAAAATTATTTTCTAACAATACCATGAGTTCTGTGAAAGTAGCAGCCCACGGGTGGCCACGTCACAATCATTTCCTTCTGTTCGAAACCAACTTTGCTGCTTTCACTGTGTTTCCCATGACTTTAATTATTACTCTTCTTTAGGTTCATTTGGCCTCACTGCCAGATTTGTGAAACATTGTCACAGCCAAGTCACTCTCTTTCTCTCCCAGCTACATGTTCCCTTTTCAGTCTTCTCTGGTGTTTTCTGTGTGTTTCTTCCATCTATCAGATGGACATCTAACCACAGTGTAGTCTGTTAAGATACAAATCTGTCTGTAATATTTTACCTTTCAAGACCTGCTTAGGCAGCCACCAGAGTTGTTTTGGGTAATAATAAGTAATTATAAGGATTTCAAATTTCTTTTAATTTTCAGTTGTTTTTTTTTAACAGTATGTATTTTCTCCCACCCTATTACAGAATAGCAAATCAATTTTACATTAGGTGTTGAAAATATATTATTATTGAAACCAATTTTAATTCTACCTCAACCTTTATTGAATTTTTTTTTAATAAAACATTGGCCTTTAAATTCAAGATTAAATCTTGTTTGATTAATTTCAAGGCATTTTTCCCAATCTATTTGTACAATTACATGATATCTTCTTGCTTGATATTCTCTCTTTTCTGAGAATTTAATTAATGTCTTTAACAAACCAAATGCATGCCCTAAGTGAAGCCGCTTAACACAGTAGAGTAAAGGACCCTAAGAACAAAACCGAACACCCATACCCACTACCATAAACTGTCAGCATTCCTTTGCATTTCCCATAGAACTTGGCTGCAGCCTCATGCTACATAATCTTCTGCTATGACCTCATTTCTCCCTACAGGACTTCTCAGTTTCCTCATAAATAAATGTTCTTTACTCAAAGCTAAGAGAACTTTATTAACACAGCAATGTTTCTGTTGTAGTAGTGGTGGTGATCGGTGGTGGTGGTGGTGGTGGACAGAGAGCACATTCTTCTGTAGAAATAGTTTATTTACAGTTTCATTACTAATTCTCAAGAGTCTGTAGCCCACTGTTTCCTATACACCTGCATTTTAACAATAATTTACATTGCACTTGACCTCTGTGTGCTCCTGTTTTCTCTTAGTTGTGTTTCTCCTAGATCATTATTTGTGCCATGCAAATTTATTACTTGGAAATTTAGGTTATTTCTTAAAAACATATATTTATGATCTTCCTGATTACATTTTTTCATAGTACATAGTTTAAATATATACTCCCTTTAGGTGAGGATTAAAAAAAAAAAAGCCAGATCCTATAAAAACTGACACATTTTCATCAATGTACTTCATGTCATGTGAAGAAACAGGGCATTATCTAGACTATAAAACCTTTGGAAGAATAAACACCATCAACCTTATCCATCAGACATGGGAGACATTCTTATTTTAGAACATCAGAGAAACTCTGAAGTCCTCTTAGTTTTAGAAAATACTTCTCATTGATGTAGCAAAGACAAGAGGGAAACTAGATTTGTATTTTAGTATCAGTTATCACTAGATGGATTCTTAATTGTGAGTGATTCACAACCCAGGATCTTGCCCATAGTCTTGTTTTACAGTTTCAATGATGTTAACTAAAGATGGAAAGTTTCAGTTGTATATGAGTAATAGCTACAGAGTGAAGGTTATTTGATGAGAGGTAGTAGCTACACTCATCTGTAAATATACATATAAGAGGTAGAATGTAGAAAGAAATTATGCTGGTCTAGCAAACCAACCATAGTAGATTCTGTCCTGCGGTTCCTGGCTTCACTAGTCCTGTGTCATTGTCTAAGTTTCCAGTACAAGGCATGACTTCCCTTCTGTGGAGTAGGCCTTAAGTCCAATTAGAAAACTGTTGGTTACTATCTACATGTGAATGCCACTATGGCATTTTATGGATTCCTTGACAAGATGGCAACTGTTGTGATTCCATAGGGGTTGCATCTGGGTAGCACTGTTTAATTGTTCTCCTCCCTTGGCAGCTTGCATCATACTTTATGAAGTCATGGAAGATAGACCTCAGGAAGGAACCTTTTGGGTCAGATTTGGCTCAACTCACCTGTGCCCTATGTCCTAAGTGGGCACTTTCTTCAGCAATAAAGGTCTATGGTCAATCCTTGAGAGGCAACTAAGAGAAACAGCCTTAATCTATATTGTTTTGGGAATCACTTGGACTACCCTGGTCAACCATTTTAAAGAATGTTTCTGATGCCTGGTACCATGTTTTTGTTAGTCTGTGGTTTTTGTGAGTGAGCGTTGTCAGCCCATGTGGCATAATTTCCTTTAATATATATTATTTAATATATATGTCCTGAGATTCAGTTAATTTAGAAATAACCTATAATTTCAGGAATATTTTACCCTGATTCATCTGCATAGGGTAAGAAATATTTCTGAGGATATAGACTAAGCTGAATCCCTGTCTTAGATGCTGTGTGGGTACCAAAGTGGGGGAAACATGGATCTAGAGGGGGAACGAACACAAAGTTCCAAAAAAAAAAAAAACTGTTAGAATAATCCACTATAGGCAGACTATGTGTGGATCCAGACTTCTTAGGCAATCTTTAGAGATCAGCTACAAACTAGAACAGCTGGTCTATAGCACTGGGACTCGTTCTGTTATAAACCAGAGTCAAGAGATCAAAGATTGAGCAGATCCCAGAGGGATCACAGTGAGTACCGGATTATGACCAACCCAGTAGCTTTGACCATTGAATCTTGTTTTAGTGCCATTTGCTTTTCCCACTGCTCACAGAAGGACAGGATTCTCCAGAAAAGCTTTTCTCTGGACAACTAGGCTTGTCCAACTCTAGAAAAACAGTCTTTTTCTCCAAGTGTAACTCTACCTAACATACCCAGGAAGGGGACAGACAGCAGCACTGATAAGATAGAGTTAGACATGTTTGTTTTAAAAAACAATACTATCTGGCTCAAAATTTTATGAAGCTTATTTTATTTTTATGTTAAAACTCACAGCACCTCACCACTGACAGGTACAGAAGTATTTTTTTCTAAATTAAAAAAAAATTGAGTAATATTTGACTTACATTTTTATTGCTGGAGTAAATGCACAATGAACAATAATTTCATCTTCTGCTGAACTCAACAGTCATCTGCTTTGAGGAATTCAAGTGGACTCCTTGTTAGCTCAAAGGATAAGAATGCCTTCCTGTGAGTCCTCTTCTGACACATCAGCTTTTTATGAATTACCTTTGCAAGAAGTGGCTGGCTCCCTTCAGTTCTCACAAATCAGTAGACATGTGGTGATTTACTGATACTCCATGTTCTTAGCCCGTTATTTACAGCCAGGATAACTCAAGTGAAGCCATCCATTGACACACTCAGAGAGAAATGAATCCCAGATGAGGTGGACATTTAGTTTTGAAGTACTTGTATAAAAAGTGCAGCCAATTCACACCACTAGGTCTGCTTCCATCATCAGCTCCCAGCAGGTGCTGAAAGTTCTGATGTAGCTGTGCTAGGCACAGGACAGAGATTCACACTAGCTAATCAAATACCATCAGCCCACAGTCATGTGTCTGTTTGTTTTATTTGCACCATGCCTGGCATGGGAGAAGTAGCCATCCTGTTTACATGATCATATCTTGGTTTTATGAATTGCTATATTTCTTCTCTACTCTGTTGACATGGTGAGCCACATGAGAGGAGACTAGCTTTTCATTGGCTTCTTGTTAATGGCCTTATTCTTATACCCATTCAGCAAACCTTCATTGAGAACCAAGCAAATGTTATTGGATGCTTTGTTATGCCTTACTGGTGAGCTGGATGAAAGTTCTCCAGGGGAAAGCAATGGCTGTTTGCAGTTTTAAACTGTGTGGACATCAGAGCTGACCCTCACTCTGTGGGCTTTTAATTTGTTTTGACACTTGAGGTCATATCAGCTAGTACCCATGAGAGCTTCTTTTTGTAAGAGTTCATCATTTGCCCATACACTCCCCAGCAAGAAGAGTCTAGGAAAAACCTCCTTTCAGCCGGGTGTCTCTGACGCGCTGACATATGGCAGGAGGGGGGTGCTCTGACACTTTGATCATCTGCTTGTCAGCACAGAGCGCTGTGTTGATTCTGTCACTGCTGTCACCATTCTTCCACACTATCTTGTACTCTTCCCTCTCATTCAAGCCTACTATTCAACCTGTCATCGAGTCCTGTCATTTTGCCTTTGAACTGTCTTCCAGGCCCTTCTCTCTTCTCTTTCCTCTGTGGTCGCAGTCATGGAGGCTCAGGATGGCTGCAGAGTTGTTCACATTGTGTTCTGTGGTACCAGTCTGTCTTCTACACTCATGCAAGCCCAGCAATTCAAACCTTCTAGGTTCCTCCTGCCATGCCCACTCCTGCTACCCAGAGCCACATGTTTCCCATCTGAGAAAATGGATTCCTACTTGAGATCCTAGATTACACACCAGGCTCTCACTTGTCTGAGAGACCAAGTAGCATGCTTCCATCTCCTGTATCTGTTTGTTATGCCTTTTTACCATAGAAGATTTCCTTTGTCTTCCCTGTCTGATAGAACACTCTCCATCCCTCTTCATATCTGCATAGCATGGCTTTGTGGTATCCCAGCACTCTGCTTTGGTTGCATGCTTAATACTTTCCACAGCACATGTAACATAATCCTATGAGGGCTTACTTACAGAATTGTGCTCTTCATTCAACAATAGGTCTTTGTCTCAGAATGTTCTCTTTGCAAATGTGTCAGGATAGTGGAATTTCTGTTAGCCTATTTTTATTATGAGATAGTATTTCTCCAACCTTTAATTTTGGTATATAGCTTTGCCTACCAAAATAGTCTGGGTGGACATCTGTGTCCTTTCAGAATGTGAAAGTTCTAAGCTCTTCTGGATTCTGAAGTTCCCATTGAAGAATTGTCTCCTGTCCTGTGGGATTGCAGTTATATATGATGTGGAGCATCCAGCTTGCTGCTGTCAATACTCTATCTGTTCTGCTCTATTTAATGTTTTAACTATGGCATTTTATGAGGAGATTGTCTAATGCTCCTACATACTTTGTGTTCTGAATGACACCAGTACCTCAATAGGCAGATGCACATATGTACCTTAATAACCATATGTATACATGCTTCTCAATAGG
The DNA here is from genome assembly GCF_011762505.2 of Arvicanthis niloticus. Lineage (NCBI taxonomy): Eukaryota > Metazoa > Chordata > Mammalia > Rodentia > Muridae > Arvicanthis > Arvicanthis niloticus. The sequence goes on from NC_047661.1 coordinate 132,423,784, forward strand.
CAGATGCATATATGTAATGCTTATTCAGCTAGATTTGGGGCATTCTCTCCTATGACATGTGCACCTCAGTAGCCATATGCACATATGTATCAATAGGTATATATATATATATATATATATATATATATATATATATATATATATTGGCAGACAAACACATGTATTTCAGTGCACATATGTAATGCTTATTCCCCTAGATTCGGGGCATTCTCTCCTATGACAAGTGTACTTCAATAGCAGAAGTACATATCTATCATTAGGCAGATAAACACATGTACATCACTCAGTAGGCAGATAAACTCATGAGCCTCAGTAGCCATATGCACATATAGATCAATAGGCAGACACACATATGCAATGTTTATCCCCTAGATTCTGGGCATTCTTTCCTATGACTCTATTGATGATTCGGTCTTTGTTTCAGACTTAAATTATCATTCTTCTTCCAACCCCATAATTCATAGACTTTATCTTTACAGGGCATCTTAGAATTTCTGTATGCTGTGTTCATGGGGATATTTTTAAATTTATCACATCTTTGACTGAGTGATCTAATTCTTCTGCCTTGGCTTCAGAACCTGATATTCTGTCTTCTACACAATCAACTTTGCTTGTGAGACTTTCCACTGAGTTTTTCTCTATACCACTGAACTTTTCATTTACAACTTAATTTCAGTTTGAGTTTACTTTAGTATTTCTGTCTCTTGCTTAATTAAATTTATTTCTACTCCTGAATTGCTCTTGTTATTTCATTCAACAATCCATCTCTATTTTCTTGGACTTTAGTTTATTCTTGTCCTCTCTAATTTTATACAGGTATTATTTCATGTCTTGTTTGGTTATTTTAATTCTTCAAACATGTTTATAACTATTCTTTTGAAAGCTATGTCTTGAAATTTGTCTAAGCTGTTCTTGTTGAGAATAATAACTACATGATTTGTGAAATTGTCTTGCTTTTTCTTTCCAGGCATCTGGAATTTGATTGTTGGTTGTGTCTTTTGATATGAGTTTTTATTCTATCATATCAAAATCCCCACATGGGGTGGATGGGTAATTTGAGGCCATCCCAAAGTGCTGGAGCTAGGGGAGCAGATCTTTTACCAGGACACCGGAGATAACCAGAGAGTCTGAGCTGGGCAGTAGGTAGCTTAGAGGTATTCTGAGGAACCAAAGTGGCTTTCTTGCATTCCAATGTGGTAAGACCAGTTTGGGGGAGGAGATCTCATGTTATTGTGCCAAGGAAAGCAGTTCTCTAGCTGAAAGCATGGATAGAATCCCAGGGTAGGGAAAGCAGAGGGTGATATTGGGTTGGGTCTCTTACCAGGGTTAGCTGTGTGGCCTGGGTACCAGTTACAAAACCTACAGTAGGTTCTAAAGGCACCCTGGTAAAGAAGGCAAACAGGGTGGGGCAGCCTAGGGAGGAGGAAGAAGAGTAGCCTAGCTACTGGAAGGTTCTAGGAAAGCCAGATGAGGCTTTTCATTTTTTATCTGTAAACTCATCAAATCAAAGAAAACTGTAGTATGTTTTATTTCTATTACTCTATATGATGGCTGTGACTTTAAAGCTACATTGTGGAGCACAGATATCAACATTTAGAAATTGTCCTTAATTGAGCAAGTTCAGATATCTCTATATTCAGCTTATTCCAGTGGTATAATCATTTTGCTGCATTGATGGTGTGGTCTTTTAAAGAGTGGAGCTTGGGTCACGTAATTATGTTTTCCTATAAGACAGGATCCTTGCACACGATATATACAAAGTCAGTGTTTATTGTGTGAATGGCAAATTATAACAGCTAAGAGCAAAATTTGGCAGTGCCAGAGACCAAAGCATAGACTGAGCATAGACCAAAGCGCAGGCTACACTGGAGAAGCCATGGCTGAATTCAGATGCCTTCGTGGTCTGACTTTCTCCCCCTCTTAATACTTAACTGATAGTTAAGTTCCCACATTATAGGGATGTCTGTTCCTTTATCTCTGATGTTAAGAGCAGGGCCAGTGCAGGAGTTCTGTGGGCCAGACTCCTTCCTTTCCTTTACTTCACTGCGAGTTATCACTGTTACTATTGCAGATTTTGTCTGTGGCTGTTTCCTTCAGCAGTGGCCTAATTGAATAATTGTAACAATGATTTTATGCCCCACAGAGCTGAAAATACTTACTATTAATCACTTCCAGAAAATAATCTTCAAGTCTCGGTCAAGCAATCTCTCACACCTGTAGATTCAGTAAATGATAAATGAGATAAGAAATGAATCAGTCAGAGAAAACTCAGAAGATACTGTATCACCCCTGCCCTGGGTGTCTTTTGTGTGTCTGGAAACGCTGAGAAATGCAGAGGCAGATGTTATCATTTTTTGATGTATAAAGGGCCAGAGCCATGGAAGAGAATTCAGCATGGACTTTGGAGTGATTTGCATAAACCTTTCACAATGTCCTAGTGTCCTAATGATTAGCCTGGAGGGAATGATTAATTACCTTCTTGAAAGAAAAATCCCCTTTGGTAAAAGTAAGTATTAGACTACAGGTAGTATAGGGGGACTAGCCTATAGAGGCCTATGGGGCAATTAGAGGCTAGGCTATATTTTCCTTGACATTCCACCTTGAGGAAGATGGAAAACTCTTGACCTTTCATGAAGACCCCTTGACACAGCCTTGAGAACTGATCTCTGAAATCTCTGACAGGCAGAGAAAAGAAAGCTTCTATTGCTTCTCGTTTGGATGGAAATCATCAAGGTTTGGGCTGCAGTGTAGAGGTCAAGGCAGAAAGGGTCTTCAGAACCCTCCACCACAAAGCTGAGGTACAATAGAACCACACACAGCAGCCTTGATTACATACAGTGCTCTGCCTGAAATAATTGGAGTGTGATATCTCCAAGAAGAACTGGCTGTCTGCCTCGTCAACTTGATAGGAGCTTATTGCGTTGAGATTTGGAGGACTGTTGGGAGTGCAGCGAGTTTTACTTACTGGTTGGTGATGCCAGAGATTTGCTGGATCCAATATCTGCTAAACCTCAGAAGAGATGAAGATTGCAGTTTAATTTTTCAGGAAAAACCATAAGGAATTCGTGATATGACAAAAAACATCTTTGGGGATTTAATACTAATTGATTTCATTTTGAATTCACCGAATTGCCAAGTCAAAAAAAAAAACAAAAACAAAAAAAAAAACCCTGTGTTTAACTAACTTAGGAACCATTAATCAAATGGAGGGAGACAGACAGACAGACAGACAGACATATAAGGGAGGGAGGAAAGGAGGGAGGGAGGGAGGAAGAGAGAGAGAGAGAGAGAGAGAGAGAGAGAGAGAGAGAGAGAGAGAGAGAGAGAGAGAATCCAGAAATACACTGAATCTTATTTCGGTTTCACTGGCGCTCAGACTTCAGATATCAGCAAGTGACAGACCATGAGGTAGAAAGGAAGTAAGCTATACCTAACTCACAGGATGTCCAGCTGTGTCCATGTTTCCCTCTCTCCCCATGAGAGGAGACATACACAGCCCCTACCTCTCTGTCCTGACTTGTCTCATCACTTATCTGCAATCAGTTCAGTGTTCATGGATTAGAGAGAGACATAAACTTAAACACCTTTTCCTTGAAGGAGCAGTTCCAACTTCCGTAAATAATGAAACCAAATCAAGAGAAACATAGCTACTCTAGTTGGCAAGGAAGCAAGCTGGCACTAGCAAGTTAGAAACTCAGACACTCAGTGCCTGGTGTCGTCAGCCTTTTGTTACCAGGGAAACAAAAGGAAGGTACACTGTGTCACCCAGATGTGACCAACATTCTGGAGAGTAAAGAGGCAGGCAAGGATGTGGAGAACTGTAAGGCTGCTGAGTAAACAGGGAAGAAAGGAAGGAAGGAAGGAAGGAAGGAAGGAAGGAAGGAAGGGAGGAAGGAAGGAAGGAAAAAGGAGGTAGGGAAGAAAGGAAAAGAGGGAGGGAGAGAGAGGAAGAGGGAGGAAGAGGAGGGGAGAAAGAGGGAGAGAGAAGAGGAGGAGGAGGGGGACAGGAAAAGGGATGGAGCGGGGAGGGAGTGAAGTACACAGGGGAAGGGAGAAAGAGAGAGAGACAGAGAGAGAGAGAGAGAGAGAGAGAGAGAGAGAGAGAGAGAGAGAGAGAGAGAGAGACGCCTATAATGATGAGGAAACTATATGTGTTACTGGAGAAAATGAACAGCCTGTGTCACAGCACAGTGCTCACTATTGGAGCAAAAATGTAGCTGCTGTCCCTCCCTTCTTACTTCATTTCCTTCCTTGCTGCCCCTGCAGTGTGCAACCGAAGAAAACTGTGAAAAATAGAACAAAGGCAGAAAATGTAAATATTGAGAACTAACAATGAACAGGGAACTAAGCCCCACACACTTTGAGTACAAAGACCAACAGCCTATGCTCAACTAGATGCCAGAGCCTCATGGTGGAGTGAGCAAGATTAACAGGTTCAGGGCAGTGGGATTTATTCTGTTCCTGTTAATCCAAAATATTCAGTTTATAGTATCTCCATCATACTCATTACACACACTTTCATGGTATATTCCCATAATTCCACTGCCGTCTGGATGCACAGGACTGTGCCCTGTGCTAGTGCTGAGATTTCAGGTGTGTTACAAAGAAATTGAATTCCTGCAGTAGCTGGCAGGAGTAAAATGCCCAGTTTTGTCTTATTTGATTAAGCTTTCATTTGATTCTGTAGTTGTTTTTCTTTTCTTTTTATCTGAATAGTTTAAGTAGAATTTCTATTTCTACCTGTGTAAGTTGCAACAAAGAGAAAGTGTTTTTTAATATCTGGTTATTTTTGTGTTTGGTTACATAAAATTTCTGATCCAAGGAAAAAGAAGGAAAGAACTCTGTGTGTAACTTCAGATATGTACTCTTGAAATACATTTTTTTTGTTTTGCATTCAGTTTCTTTTCTGAGTTATGAATTAAGAACTATGTGCTAGAGAAGTAACTTAGGTAAAGTGACTGCCACACAAGGGTCTGGAGTTGAGTTCCGTTCCTTTCCTAGGACACATGTAGAAAGCCAGGTCTTGTGCTGCAGACCTGTAATCCCAGTGCTCAGAGGAGGCACAGGGAGGTGTTGGATGTTGCTGGCTGCCAATCTTGCCAAATGGGGGAGCCCACGTTCAGTGAGAGGACCTGAAGAGGAATACATCTGAAGAGGAATACATAAGGTTTACTATTGGTCTGTGTACCACGTGAGAAATTGAAGAAATATTAGGTAAATCCTACCTCTGATCTTTTCTTGGGTTCTGCATCAAAATTAAATCACAGATGTTAAAGAAAATAAGGAAGTCAGACACTGAGTGTGATTATCCCCTACAGAGTTCAGCCCCTTTGCTGAATGAGAGCTCACGTGATGGAATGGCTATTGTCTAGTGATGTGGACCCACAGCCCACCTAGAAAATAGAAAGCTGGCCATTCTCAGAGAATTCCCAACATCCTATTGTATCACACCCTTCATGTGCAAAGTTGGAAGGCTCCATCAGAAATAAAAGACTTTCCTGTGGTCTCAGGGAAATTTTCTCCTTTATTGCCTCTGTTCTATTTGTCCTTAAAATCAAATACAACGAGGCACAAATGCAGAGAGTCTTTGTTTTTTGTTTGTTTTTCTCTTTTTAGTGTAACCATTGGCTATTTGCTGTATGTCACCGTGCATTTTAGTCTGTGTTTTGAGAAACACTTTTCCAAAGAGAAAAACCAGTGACAGCAAATGCTCTGGGCAGAAATGGGAGCTTTGAAGGGAGGTTTGCTCAGATCCCTGCTGATGAAAGCTGCATGTTTGCACCTTTCTTCACTGAAGGATGTTAACTGTCATCAGGGATAAAGCCTTATTTGTAGACAAATGTCCAATTAGTTTAATTGGTGTTCTCTTTACCTTTATCATTATCCCTGGTCTCACTAGTGTGTCAAAATATTCTATGAAGAGAGTCATTTTATTTTGACATTGAGAGAATGTGGTTACATTAGAAACCAGCTAACCCTTTCTGTGTCAATGAGCAGAAATTTCAACAACTCAAAACCAGTTTTACATCTTGAGATACATTCTTTCTGTAAGAATGGTTGGCTGTATGTTGTGTGTTGTCCTGTGTGATGTTCAATCCCACACTTTTACAACCCTGCTTTTCACAGAGAAGAGTGGGACACCTTACTTACTTCTGCTGTCTCCTGAAATGGGCACATCAGAAAAGAACCCATACCTTTTCTGCAAGAGCATGCATGGTGGTGTTTATGGTGCTGTAAAAGCATGGAAAGCTTGCTTAAGAAGCTACAGCTGATTGTAAAGCAAGAAAGAGCAGAAGAAAGATAGCAGAAGGAAGCTTAGATGACACATTTTCATTTAAGCATTGAGGAAACTTTGAGTAAAAAGAATGTCTAGCAGATTAGAGGGATAGTTTTGTGGTAAGAAAAGAAAATTTTAAGCTAAGAATCAAAAATATTATCTCAAGAATTGCTGCAGTAGACAGAAGCAGGTGGGTTTGGAGAGAATCTGGAAGCAGAGACCATGCACTACCAAACCAGCCACCTGGAAGAAGGCAGAGGTCATCTTAAGAGCCCCCGTTTTCACAAAGCTGTCAGACAATAGTCTCTCTCCTGTCTTCTACTTGGTTTATGAAATTTGAGAATTTAAAGACTGTTGCCTAGGAAAAGACCAAGGGTGAAAGAAACACATGAAATTCGTAAAATTAGCTCATTGAGAGCTAGTCAGTCTGTGAGTTTGTTTAAAAACTTAAACAGGTGCAATTTTTTTAAAATTAACATATTAGAATTAGGCATTTTGGGGTTTTATCACTTTTTCATTTCCCCTTTTTTCTGGCATGCACTGGCTTTGTAGTGAGCTCTGCATGTGGAGGCAGCCCCTGGAAGACCACAGTTACATATGGGGAAACTGAGGAGGCTGAGGGTCAGAGGTTCATCCTGAAATTGGATGGACTGTCGTCAACGCAGGCTGGGATTTAGTCTTCTTTAGCTTAAAATCAATACTTTTCACAACTGTTCCATGATTCCATTCCTTAAAACAATAAACATGTTTATTTGAAATAAACAACTGTTAAAATGTAAAAATCACAGACACGATAAAAAAACATGGCTGTAGGTGCTTCTACCTATGTGTAGTGCAAGGGCAGGTGAAGCTAACCTGGCAGCAAAGGGCATGTGAACTTACTGCTGTGTGCATGCAAAGGACGGGTGCAGACTAGAGACAGCCATGCACACTCTGGAGCAGTTGAACTCTCTAAACCTCATCATGGGTAGATGAAACCTTATGCCATTGTCAAAATTCATTATCCAACAACAAAAATAGGTCTCTCTAAATTATAGTTCAAAAACATATTTTCAGGAGTTTGTTCATTTCTGGCAGCTGCTAAGCTTAGGTGTATAATGGGTAGCATAATTTACATTGAAATTCTCAGACCCTTCTTTTTCCTGCTTTTCCTAGTACTGATTTTATCCCTACAATCCTGTCTCTCTTTCCCAATTTAATGGTATAGTGAACAAAATAAATGAACAAAACAGCTATAGTATTTTCAATAATAAAAATAATACATTTAAAAACATTTCAAAGGCTGAGTCTTCAAATTTAACTAGTTGTGATATTTTTCTATGACAGCAGACATCCAAGAACTTATCTGAATTCTTCTCTCTTAGATGATACATACTTTAATGTCCAGAAGTAGCCAATTTTTTTTTCTACATGCCCAGCCCTATGATTCTGGAAACGACTAAGGAGAATGGTTTGGCACTTTTCTCAGGATTATATTTTATGTATAGGTTAGTACGTCCCATGATACTTAGCAGGATGGATAGACCACATTTCATTTAATCAGATAGCTTCTGTAGGCTTTCACAACATCAGAGCCCCCTCAGGCAGGCCCGCCATCATGAAAGTGCCATAAAACCATGTGATCGCCACCTGCAATGTGGAAAACATGAGCAATAACTTACCAAAATATTTCCAGTGAACATATGACTTTGACCCAGATGGCAAAATCGGCTGCGTTGGCCATAAATCTGCTGCAGAGCGTGGGCAGGTGTACGTCTGCTATCATTATGACTGTTTTCTCAACGCTTTATCTGTTCAGCCTTTTCCTAAGGAAATAACAATTTTGGAAATATTGAAGAAGAAACAAAACACAGCCTGCAAACCCAAGCTGTAGGTTTTCTAAAATTTAGGTTGTGTGTCCTTGTATTGTGGGCTGAGATGTCAGATGGTAGGAAGTAAAGGGGGGCGGTGGAGAAGAAGGTTGAGAATAGCGGAGAGAACATATAAAAGCAGACAAGTTCATTTCATATCACTTTTTACAGCAATAAAATGTTTGATTTCTTTTCATAGAAAAGCAAACAGTCCCTAAATATTAAAAGTTTAATTATACCTCAACTTCCTATTACCTATTACAATTGCTTCTATGCAAGATGAAAGGGCACAAGAGAAGATGATTCAGAGACAATTATCTACTAAGTGTGAATATGTTTGCATATATCTATCTTAGAAGATAATATGTATATTTCCTATCTATTATCTGATGTAGAAATATTTAGTTCTGGGGTTAGAAATATAATGGAAATTTGGGTTCTGGAGTTAACACCCCACTACCTTTCAATAAATAAATCAATTTTGGTGGTTGCTGGGAGTGAAGCTGAGGTTTGGGGTATGCTTTATAAATACTGTATCATGACCTATACCCCTAGCTTTTCGCCACTCTTTAGAACTATAAAATTTAAGTGCCATACCCATAGTATGCAAAGTAACATAGTTACCTAGAACTGTTGTTTCTCCAGAGTAAGATTACATGCTCTGTCCCTTGATTCTTACACCGATTTGTTCTTTCTACCTGGGACTCTGCACCAAATGTTTCCAATAGAGAGCATATCATGGGTCCTGGGGAATGGTACCTCTCTTCTGCTACAGTAGGCTAGTTTAACAGATCAGAGGACTGGATGGGACCAGTGGGTCCTGGCCATGGAAGCTTCCTTGCCCCTCTTGCTATATGGCACATCTCTGCTCAGTAGGGTTCCATGGTAGTGACTAAACACATGATAAATGGTCAAGCTGTCAAGAAAAAGTCAAGAGAGCCAGCTTAGGAACATTTGTCTGTCCCTGTGAGAATAAACCACTGATTTCCCAGGATGTAAGGGCATCCTTGTAGTTCATCTTTGTAGTAAATGGTCTCTAAAAGCACTGGGTCAGATCCAGGGCTCAGAATTAGCTTGTTGTGGGCAGTGAAGCTCTTGACAGTAAAAGAGCTGGATTGGTTTGGTAAGTGGGGCTGATGCTGTTGGACTTCTGATGCATTCCTGTTGCCATCATGGTCCTCTGTTTATGTGCCCATGAGGCCAGTGCTTACTTAGCCCTAGAATCTGGCTGGAAAGCTATGGCCAGATATCCCTATCTACACTTTGGTGTCTCTCTACCCACATACCCTCTGGTAGACATTAGCCTGTTGTACAAAGATCTTACTTGTTGCTCATTCTCATAGCATCCTTGAGCCTCTGTACCATCATGCTTCTCCAAGAAACCTTCTAGTGGGGCAGGAGGAGGTCGTTTGTTTGCATATTTGTTTTATTTTGCTCTTAGGCCATGTGTCTGGGCTTTCTCTTCTCCATTTTTTGAGCAGTTCTCTTCCTTACAAAGTGAATGGACACACTCACTGCCTTAAGGTCATATTCATTAAGACAGTATGTACTTAACACCATTTTCCATGGAACATGACGGGCACATTGGAGAGATTGTCTCTTCAGGGCTAGGATTTTTATGGAAAGAAATCAGATAGGTGCTTCCTCCCCTATCTGAATATCTCCCACCTGGTCTAGATGTTGGGTGGTTAGGGTGTTGATGCTGCCCTGGGCTCTGGCCTGCTCATGCAAATTGGCATGTCTTCCAGCCCTGCTGCTTCTCCTCCATCTCAAATGAACTACTTCTTATGAGGATTATGAAGGGATGCAACAGCAGTGTTGAGGATTCATGGGTCTGAATGAACTGAGTTCATAATCCTGTCATGTCAGCAGCACTTACTATACTATGGACAAGTATTCTGTATACACCAGAACCCAACAAGCAACAGGAAATTAGTGACCTCCCTTCTGTCAAAGTGGTGCGACATCTCCCCAGAACACCGAGGGCCTTCATTGGGACCCTCCTAGTAGATCTTGCCACAAGTTCCAGGTAGTTTCATTCCCTACCTTTGATAGCTCCTCTATCACAAAATCTATCTAATGATGTGACTCCAGTGATGGAGATTTCACAGAATGACTCAAACAGTTTCTGCTCTAAGTTTCACCTGAGTCTGAGTCAAACTGTCATGCTAAGCAGAGTACTTGTTGGTATGGAATCAGTAGCTCTCTTTTTAGAACTGTGTACCATGATCCCAAGGCTGTACAGATTGGCACAAACAACCTTCTACCTTTGATCGGCATGCTTTAAAGCTTCACAGATTTGTCCCTCACCTGTGAAATGCATGTCTTCTAACAAGGCCTCCAGAATGATGGCTACCCCTTGTTCCTCTGGCACAATCATTGTGGCGCCAGCAATGAAATGACTTGACAAAAAGAGCTGTGGGTTGTGCAGATGGTTCAGGTCTCCTCAGACTGTATTATGACAGAGGGCAGAAGAGTTAACATAGCCCCAAGGCAAAACTATAAATTAATATTGTTGAATCCATGTAAATGTGAACTGTTGCTGATTGTCTTTCCTGATTGAGATAGAAAAGAACAGATTTTCCAGAAAGATGGCTTTATCCCAAGATCCTGAGGCTATATTAATATGCTCCAGTAAATGTATCACATCTGGCATAGCAGCTGCAGAGGGACTCTTAGTGGATCAAGCTTGCAGCTATCTTCCTGGACTCATCTTGTTTCTTTAGGGTTCAGACTAGTGAATTAAATATTGATACATTGAGAAGAAGCACCCCTGAGGCATTTATGTTGTGAAGGTAACACAAATGTCTAACTCCATCTCCCACTTCCAAAGTGAAATGCTGAATTTGGTTTTCTATGTCAACTTGGCAAGGAGGGAAGAGGGTGAAGACCTTCATTTGTGTACATTCATCTGTTAGTTCTCACCAAAGTGACCTAAGAGTAAATACAATTGTTGTACTGACTTCTGGGTATTCTTCCTGACAGCACACATAAAGATAAGAAAAATGGCCCAGAATGTGAGCTCTATGGTGGGTAGTGACCACAGTAGTATATTGTATTGGCCTCAGCTTATGTCCTTTAGATGACAGTCAGACCATGATGACTGTCATTGAAATATAAACACCAGCTTCAATCCTATACCCAATAGTCCCCTGAACAACCATGTCTCTAACTTCTAAAATCAAATGTTCACAAACCTCTTGAGGATGAATAGAGGAACTACTCCCTTGTTGACTAGAACTCTGGGAATTTGTTCTCCTGCAGAATGTAATAGGATTTGATTGAAAGCTGACTCCTTCTCAAAACTTGGCAAGCTTTGATGAGTTTTATTGATACAGTCCTCATCGTTCTGGTCATCCAGGCTTGAGTTTTTGCTGGCACAGCTGAACAGTACTCTTTTGGCAGCCTGGTGATTTCCCCTGTGGGGGCTACATTCTGCTAACGTTTTCATCACTTGGTAAGGTCAGAGTTCCTTGGCTTTCATTCAGATATAACTTTCATTACAGAAACTTCTTGAAGTCATCATTCGCAGTAAATTCACTGAGTCAAAATACATAACAGCTTCTTCTATTCCTGGGCCAGAGAGCTACCACAGAATGCTGGTACCGGCATCCTCCCTTGACACACACCACATCCCATGTTAGGTTTCTCCTCTAGCTTTGTACAGAACCAAATCATCCATTAGTCTATCAAGGATACATATAATATCCATGCCAACATAGCACCATCTAAATTCCTTCTCTAGAGTCCATGTGACAGTCTCCACATTGCATGTTTGTTCAGTGTGTACTACCACTTTCCCCAAAACTCTAGGAGTGATTTTGACACGGAATTCACAGTATCCCTTAGGGTGAATCCTGACTATTTAACTCTGGTACTTTAAAAAAGACATATGCAGGTCAATACATTTTTACTTATTCCATTTTTGTTCCACTGCATTTGAATAAGAAGTCTGTGACTTCAATGGCAGGCGAGTTAACCAACTACAGTAAAGGTATTTCATCTGTGTCTAGTGGTACTTTGAATAGTTTCTCGGCTATTCCACCTGAGTCAGTGCTCAAAGAAGGAAGAGTAGGCCATTACATGGATAGCTATGACCCATTGTGTTCTCAAAACACAGAGAAAGTGAATCAAACCCCTGTCACGTTAGAAAACAGAAGAATCTGCGCAGTGTTTTATCCAGGAGCAAGTTAAGCACAAACTATGAGCAGGAAAGGAAGACTTAGTCATGGGCGTAGAAAAGCCAGGGTTTAAGAAGCCAAAATATCTTGCAGTGTGTACCACAGTGTTTCTATCCTAGCCATGGCCTTCATTGGTATTTAAACCTATTTCACTTTGGGCAATTAATTTCAAAGCTGAGCTACCATATCTCCTCAGTGTCTCACTCAATAAAGTAGGTGTTAACCTCTTAAAACCTATGGGGCCCACCACCTATCTGACTTTCAACTACTAGTTAGCCAATCCCAATTTTGCTTTTGTGTTTTATTATTTCTTTGTTTTACTGTAGAGCAAAATTTTACATTGGAAATGAATTATTAGCCATAAATGCATTCAACTATTTCTAAAGTTCTCATGTTTTAAAACAAAATTTTAAAAGATGATATTTTTTTTTTCTAACACTTCAGCACACAGACTAGGATACAATAAGATACTTTGCATTTATTTTTCTGATAGCTGTCATGGCTTTAGCTACAGTTTGTACCTCATCTTAAACTTACAATATTGTGAACAAGCACCAGCCATTTGCCCTAGCATTATATTGTGTAGCATTGGTTTGAACGACCAGAGGGCTTTGCAGCACCCATGCGATCCTGACTACCTTACGTGCATCAGCTTCTCTGTGATCACAGTAGCCATTTCAGCTAAAAGGAGAAGCCTCTTGATGAATTGGTCTTTACAGTTGAGGTCATCATTGCCTGTTAAGTGGCACATTTCTCAATCCAGAAACAAATTCACTTTCTAGCCTGCTTTTGTCAACCAAATTCTGGAAATGACTCTCGGGTTATTTTTTTTTTTTTTTTTTTTCTGGAAGGAGACCATCGGTTTAGGTATAAGACAGTTAGTAGGAAAGAACATTATGAAGGGAAGAAAAAAGCAAGTTATAGAAGAGAAAGATGTCAACTTGTGATGAATGCCTAATGAGGTTTCACCGAGCTGGTGATAAAGTACTAGAATTACAGAGACCACCAGATCCCGTCTATGTAATGAAATGTCTGGGACTTTATGCTTTCACCTGCCTTATTGTCAGCCATGCACTGCCTGAGGAAGGCAGCTGAGAAAAACTATAAAGTCTTCAAGCCCAAGCCACAGAGGGAGTCTCTTCTTGCAGGAAAACAGAGGCAGGACTTCCCCCATGTGGACTCTGAGGCCACTGAATCTTCAGATGTTGACTCCACCAGAGGAAAGAAAGCTCAGATGTGAGTGAGTGGACTATGGAGAGATAGTTATAGGGAACTCAGAAAGTTTATTCTGGCACATAAAAGAGAGGTAGACAGAGGGCAGGAGGTGACTTCAAGGCAGTTTTCTGTTGATTAAAAAAAAAAAAAAAACAACCAGAAAAAGAGAGGTGGGGGAAGGAGATCACTATCACTGTTGGTTGAATAAAACTGATTTCATAAAAAGATTTTGAGAAGACATGAGGATGTAATAAAAGCAGAATTGAAAATATGAATTTTGATAGAGGAAAAAAAAACTGGTTTTTGTAAAAGTAGGGATGGCAGATGAGGCAGACGGTGTGCACGCACTGAGGAGCAGTCTGTACTGAAGAGGCTTTTAGTTCAGCATTCGGAATTACATTTTCCACTACAAATGTTCAAATGGGTGTAGAAAGGGTTGAAGAGGCAGGTGACTCACAGGAGGTCTGTGGGGAAGAAGGTTTGTACACAGTAGAGCTCCTTAGGCCTCCAGTCTATCAACCGTTCTTGGACCCAGACATTCTTAGACAGCCCAGTTAAATAGTATCTAAATAAGTTAAATAGATATGTAAATCAAATATTGATTCACAACAAACACGAATACATTCTACCTTGAGACAATACTTTGATATATGTATAAATTTACCCCTTATCAAAGATGAAGGGACATTTGAATTCTTAGAGTGAAAGTGTCTGCTGACTTTTATATAATTAATTAATTCCTGGCTGAATTTTGATGCTGAAGGATGCAGAACATCTTCGGTGTTTTATAGGACTGATTGATGGTTCAATTTTCTAATTGTCATGCTGGGAATGCCACTCTATGTAAATACGTGGTACAATTGCACACATGTGTTTAATGCCATTTCATAAATAGCTGGAAATTATTTCTCAATCTGATGCCCAAATTCATTTAATAATTTTGTATAAAAATCAACTCAACAATCCAAACAACAATTTTTTAAATTTAAATTCTATCACAGTTCTATACAAAAATATGGTAATTCGGCATTTATGTGTTCAGGAGGGACGTTGGTGGGAAACTAATAAAAACCCTGTTTTTCTGAACTAGACCATATGTCTCTGCAAAACAGAAACACTTTTTGAGTGTGATAAACACTCTGTCGTCTTGAATCTGCTGTAGGTGTTGCAGGCAGCATTCATTGGAGACATATGTGGTGACCACCAGCTCAGCGCAAACTGTGCGCACTCTGTGTTCATAACTGAGGCTACAGAGACGTCTCAGTGCAGCACAGGTGAGCCCTGCAGAACAACCCAGCCCCAAACACCTGAGCCTTGTAGCCTCTAAGGAGAAAAGAGTGGTGCTTAGAGATGAGTGACAGTAGGCAGACTCCCAAGCTATGTAGGTATTTCAGCGTGAGGAAATTGCCTTCTGCAGTGAGGATTTAAATTACCTTTGTTCTTTCATTAATAAATGGTGATAGTTGCTCAGCTGTTGTTATAAAAGGCCAAAGGTATGTTGCATAGCTCCCTGGAGCTTGGATTTTTGTTCATGTCCTTTTCCTGGGAGATTTTAAGACAGATCTTCGCTTCCTGCTTTGCTGACTTCCTCAACCCATCACTGGGGTTACAATGGGGTAGATTCATAACCAGAACAGAATCTTTGTCCATTTATATTTGTTACTATGAAAGAAAAGATAGAAAGAAAAATCCCACCAGAATGTAAATGAAAATCTTTCATGATATCTGTGACTAGGAGTGCCCTTTGTACTGAGCATGCCCACTGCGAAGTAGCCGGCCTAAATTAATAGGCAGGAACAGATTCCGCACACCTTGCTCAGCTTTACCATTCAAGCACTAAAGTGATTCAAGTGTTTACTGTGCTTCTGTGTTGTATTTTTTACTTGCTGTTGCAGGGAGAATACTGGTCCCATGATGGGGACTCATGACCTACCAGGACTGAATTCACTCTTGGGTGAATGACTGGGAGAAAGCTGGAGAAAGGGGCACTGGAGCAAGCACTGTGTTGACAGTTGTGTTCTCTTGGTGGGAGGAAGACTGATTTTAAAATGTAACTACAAAGGAATTGTGCGTGTGTGTGTGTGTGTGTGTGTGTGTGTGTGTGTGTGTTGGGAGCCATCTAGGAGAGGCTAAAGCCAGCAGGTAATATTCCTGGAGGTGGTCCGCCATTTTTGCATAGTCTATGATGGGTGAGCTCCGAGGCCAATTCCTAAGAGACTTCATCTCAGGCTTGTTTCTTGCAGCTGATATGCCTTTTCCTGTCATTATTACATAGTCTAATGATCCCTGGGCATTAGCCCACCCTCTTGGGCATATTTTCTGCAGATCGATGAAGATGTACTATCATGGAATAATCCAAGTATAGACAAAGTCATGATTTCCTAATTCCTGATAGTGATTTTATAGAATTCCTGGTTTGGTTCAGATAATTTTAGGAAGCAAGTTTTAAGAGATAATTTTAGTTGTTTTGCCAGAAATATATAATAAAATTAGGATCAAGAATAAAATGTGCCCCTCCTCATAGAATAGTAAGTAAGGTCTGCACAATAAGGAATACAGTGAGCTTTCACAATTGCACTAAAAAGAGAACAGGCTTGGAACAAATTTGTGATCAAGGAAAAACATTCCTTCTAGGTCAGATCCAAGGATGAAGACACAGGTGTGCACTATGATAAAGCAGATCCATGTGAGCCTGTTGCTTTGAACTTATAATGAGCTTGTGGAATGAAACACTGCTTTGAACTTAATATCAACATCTTTCTGTAACTCCCCTTTTGTGTAACATTTTATCTACGAGGTAATTTTCTAAAGAACTTTTGGCTAAGAAAGTATATAAATGCCAGGGAGAAGGAATAAAGTGGTGTCTTAGGGGGCTCAGCTCCACCCACAAAATGTATATATGTATATGTCTGTTTGTCTATATGTATATGTATACATACAAACATGTGTATGTATGTAAGTATGTATGAATACTTGTGGAGTTGAGACAGGTAGTCAGGCCCAACCAGTGTGTGTGTGTGTGTGTGTGTGTGTGTGTGTGTGTGTGTGTGCGCGCGCGTGCGCACTCACTATGTAAAAGATTTTAATTCTTTTACTTTCTTTCTCTCTGGTTCACAAAAAGTTAATGAGTCTCTTGCTTGGCCATGAAGAGAGAAAAGAAACCCTTAATTTATTAGCACAAAATAGTAAGAGAGAGTTACAGAAAAAGAAACCAGCACCTACTAAAGCACATATAGTAAGATTGTAAGGCCAGGGATCATCAGTCTGTGACCTTCATCCTTCACTGTGTCTCACTAAAGGATGGGAGGCAGGTGCCCTGTGTGTGTGTGTGTGTGTGTGTGTGTGTGTGTGTGTGTGTGTGTGAGAGAGAGAGAGAGGGGGGGGGAAGGGAGAAGGAGGGGGAGAGGGAGAGGGAGAGGGAGAGGGAGAGGGAGAGGGAGAGGGAGAGGGAGAGGGAGAGGGAGAGGGAGAGGGAGAGGGAGAGAGAGAGAGAGAGAGAGAGAGAGAGAGAGAGAGAGAGAGAAAGAGAAAGAAAGAGAGACTTGCAGATTAGATATATTTTACTTAAAGTGAACCAAAGAGCAGCTGGAAGAGCCTAGGATGCAGACCAAAGCCTAGAATGGGTGCAACTCCCTCTCCCCTCCCGCCCAGAGCCCACTCTCTACTGCTACTGGTTCCAATTGTGTTTTTATAACTAATAGTGCAGATTAATGTTTGGATAAATGAAGATATTTTGTTTCCACTGACATAAAGCACCTCATGTCTCATAATCAACCTCTTCTGTGCAACCATCCCAATAAACTGACACACTCAAAATCTTTTAGAGATAATTATTATATTTCTCAGAAGGTTTAAGCATCTTATTTTGGGACACTTTCGTATTTTTTCACCCGAGTTGCTCAAAGAAACCACTTCTTCAGGATCACAAGATAAAAAATAATTTGGAAAATCATGTTATGTTGTTTATCTACAAGCAAATTACTTAATACTTTTCAGGTCTTGGACATGGCATGCAAACATACATACACACACACATATGAACATGTGCACACACACACATACACACATACACAGACAAACAAGCACGGTCACACAAGGATGTACACCATATGTTAACCTTACATACAAAATGCAATGATAAAGTCAGTTCGAACTCAGAGTGAGTTTAATTAAAAAAAAAACATTTTCATCTATTGATTGTTTTATTGCTACTTATTATTGCTACAAATGCCTTCAATAAGTAAAATTATTTTTCAGATTTTAATAAGTATATTTTGACCATCTAGATTCATCACATTGTAAGGAACTGGAATGCATGTTTACCTTCATAGCCTTGGTGCCTAGCACAAAGCCTGGCAAACAGAGGATGTGTGGAAACTGCTTTTTTGAATGAATGAACGATGGAAGCAATTTAGCTTATGTGATTTTGCCACGTGGGTGGCCCTTAAATCATTCTTTGAAAAGTGAGATGAATGAGAGAGCTGGATGGATTTCCATGGCAGTAAATTCCTAGAAATGAGACTAAGGCCTATTATGTCTGTTTACTTAACTGCCTTGTGTAATGATGACAGGAGAAGCATGGTGATACAGGTTAATCAGAACCTTCTAGAAACACAACTTCCTACCCACGCCCATGGGCTCCACAACATCGATAAATTGGAAACAGACTAGAGAGGGAGGCATCGCTATTTTTCTTCTCTGTGTACCTATCACTCATCCTGTCTGTGCCCTGCTGCTGCAGCCTCTCACACGTGGAGATGTGTGTTTAATAAGCCATGGGTGCAGATCTTTAAAGGATGCTCTTCAATCACAGAGCTGTTAAAGATTTCATTATGGAAATGGAGAAAACCAAACACAGACTCTTATTAGGTTTGCAAGCCAGTGACGAATTGGCATATACAGGGAGCAGGCGACAGCCAGACAGGTGCTGTTATTGTCATTTTTATTTGCTTTGAGCTAATTTGCTGAGCATTGATTTAAAAGCTGAGGACAGTTTGCTATAAGATGGGAAAATCGCATATTCTCTCTGGACATCCACTACTCTGAAGAAATCTCTCTTCCTAATTGTTCCCCTTTTTTCTGAAATAACAATATTTAAAAGGAGAGGAAGTCATTACACTAAAGATCCTGTTCATTTTCACTTTAATGGTCTACAAGTTTAGGGTTAATGCTACCTGCGATTGCAGCAGATAGAGCAGTAGCTTGATTTCTCAGAAGTCATGTGACCACATGGACGCGTCATAAACATGTGCCTGCAGGACTGAGTTCTGTTAGCTGAAAGACTTTCCTCTCTCCTTGGGCTTAGCTTATTCTATACACAAAATGGAAAAAAATCTTCACCCAATGATTATGGGAATACACAAATCACCCAATAAATCAAGGAGTCTGTATGTTGTCTCCACTGTAATGACCTGGTGATAGGAAGTAGAGAAATTGCCTGTGGTAGACTCTCTAAAGCCTTCATAAGTGGTGAACAATTTAAAGTGCTAACAAGTCTCATGAAGTTTGAAGAATGATGACATGTCAGTCTTCTCTGAGTGATTTGAGTCCTTAGTTTTGGAGAATCTCACAGTGACTTCCCCTTAAAAGATGTCACGTTTTGGTGTTTACAGACACTTTCCTAAGGCTCTGGTGGATGTTGTATTTCATCATGCCATTCATAATTTTATATGTTAGGGACCAAAAACTTTTCTAACACTCACTCAAGTCATGGTCTGTTTGGAATACATGAGTGACATATTTACAATATTCCAAACGGTAATATTCAGTGGTATGTTCATGACAACGTAGGAGTTGTTTTCAGGTAGGTAGAACAGATGAGGAGACAACCACAGTGTCTTTTCATTTGTAAAAACAGAAAGATGCTATGTGGGAATCCTGATGCTCTGTCATGAAAGACAGATTTGCAAAATAAAACTCAAGTCACATGAAACTTAAATTTTTTAATTTTAAAAAAATATTATTTCTAAAAATTTAATTAACATTGCAGTCAGAAAAAATCCACAACAGATCAATGTGTGTAGAGCAGAGAGCCCAGTCTGGCCATGAGAGACACAAAAGCTTTCTTTATTATGACCTGGTATTCTCAAGACTCTGCATAGCAATTCATGTGCATTCTACTGCTGTCGCTACTGATTTATATCTTGCTTAAATTTAGAAACAATGATAGAAAGTTCTTAGTAAATGTGATGTGGACAGCTGGTACAATTTTCTGTGGGAAAATGCAATAAATTGAATTCCTTATATCATAATAAGTTTATCTTCTATCATTTTATTTGAATAAAGGGGAGTTGAGATATTAGTTAGAATAGTTGTCCTGTTATTCTTTCATCAGTAGGTATCAATTTTTTGCTTGCTTTTCCAACACCTGGTACTTAGAACATACACAATAATTTTCCATTTAAATATATCAAGTGAAATACACATTCTTAAGGATGAGAAATTGAGAGCCATGTTTTCAAACGATGATGAGCACCAGTGAAACCTCTAGCTATATACAATGTGCAATTATCTCTGAGACTTTGCTGTGTATTATTATCCTGGAAAGTAATGCTTTGAAAGAGGGCAAAGCCATCTCCGCAGTTCACATACGAGCATGAATTGGAAGGCTTCTATGTGTATGGAATGCACATACTCGGGGAGGGAGGCCAGACACTGGACCCCGGCCAGCATCTCCGAGAATGTGTCTGACATCTGCTTGTACTAATTAATCTACTTTGCAACATTCCCAGTGACCAGAGTATTGCCAACAGGACTTTTGATTGCTGTCTTTTGCCAGGTTTGTAACACAGCTATAAGCAAATACAGCCTAAGGTAAGTGCCATATTCCTAGTGATGAATTCCAAACACTTCAGAAAAAAACCTGTTAACATAAATACAAAACATGATAAAAATGGCAAAATTGAGTCCTATACTCCTAATGCCTCTCGCTCACAGCATGAATCAACTATCTCATTTAAGGCTAATGGTTTATTATTTCATTTATTCTATTTATATTTAAAATACATTGAAAATTAACAAATGCAACATGTCTTATATTTACCATGAAAGTAAGATGAATACTCATATGAGGATTGTCAGTCTGTAACACAGAAAGTAAATACATCACAATAATTTAACAGTCATATTATCCATTATATGATAGACACTTCGGAGAACACAATGGGCTAACAGCAACCAAGCTACTGAGATTTGTGATTCAGGAAATCCTTATTTTAATGGGTATGAAAGGAAAAATTAAAAATAGCTAACTAATGATCATGACTCATTAGAAGCTTTTGAGTTCTAAGAAAGGGACTTTATCGGGGACCACAGAAAGGTTAAAGGCACATATAGGATGATCAGGGAAAGGGTTTCTGATGAAGTGACATGTGAATAAAGTCTTTTAAGAGACTAGTGACTCCTAAGTGACTCTTAAAAAGGAGTCGAGGCTATGGAGATTTAACAGGCCCCAGAGAGGGCATATCAGAAACACAGAACCCTAATGGGATGGTGAGAAACAGGGAGGAATTCTCAGTAAACATAGTCCACCTTTAGAAGAGGAATAGACACTGTCCACTTTCGAAGGAAGAGTAGACTCTCTAGGTCTCTCATGCTCTTCCATTCTTATTCAGTTCCTGCTCAGCACCTTCTCCATGAGCCTCGAGAAGCTCTGACACCCCCTTCTTATCTCTTAACATCCCCACTCGTGTTCGGTTTAGGGCCTCACTTTTCTAACTTCATCCCTTGTTATCTCTTTTTATCTTTAATATGGAATCTATATTGTGGATGAGATCCCTAACAGATAATTGATTCAGGAAGTAGTGCACTTGAGTCTATAACCTCTTTCCCTCTGCCCCACAACGCTCACCAAATTCACGTGCTCATATCGAAATTCACCCTATTTCAACACCAGCATCAACCCATTCTAGCTAACATCAATTCTGAGTTCAACATCTCATTTACATAAAACCTAATTTTGAAATGGTGATACTCCAGTTACAACTTACCTGAGACACAGTGCCATTAATCTATGAAAGAGGTAAAGTGTTTGAAATACAGGGGTCTTCTGACTGCATGTTTGGCAACTTGGTCTCTTGTCCTATGCAAGCAGCTACAGATGGCTTAACATTGTGAGTGCCAAGTGACATCATGTACCTAAAGCAACATTTCAGTACTTCATCTTCCCATTATCATAATTCCAAGTTCTTTCAGCCACATTGTCCAGTGTTTCTGAGCCTTGGAGCAGGGTAGCATGTGTGTCCATCTTCCTGCTGAACAATCACCTGTTCTCAGGATCTTGGCCATCCATGAGTCTCTGCAGGAGTTAATATCAGTATCAGAAAGCTAAGAGCAGATTTACTCTGGCTTTTCTCCTGTTCAGCTAGGCTGCTTCCTCTGTGGAGCAATTCCATAGCTGTTTATCTATTGTATCCTTTGACACCATCTATTGATTGGCTAATTTGGGAAACTCTGTCTTTTTTATTCTGGAAAAGAAAGGTACCAATGAAACAGCAGAGATTAGTAATATAAGTCCTGTTTGTATTCCATAACTGTTGTTCAGTAAAAATGTTAAATACAGATAGAAAATGCCTAAGTTTGTGACAAATCTAAGAGTTGACTCTACTGAAGATGGTGACTTAGACTGAAGCAAAGTCAACTAAATAGATTAAGAGAAATATATAAGTTATTCAGAAATGTTCTGGATTTTAAAAATGTCAAAAATCATGGTGACTCTGTAATGCAAGAGTATTTACATTCTGCCTGCACTAAACGATCATTTGTCAAGTCTGTAGTTCCTGTGAAACGCTTTTCTATTTCTGCCCTTATATTGCATATTTCACAAAGGAATTGATATAATCTGTAATTATCTAATTTTTACAAAATAAATTAAGAATCAGAAAATATAAATCACAAATACCATTGGAATAGGATAAAAGCACTTCTAGTCAAGAGAAATCATGTCAAAAAATTTCTAGCCAAGAAATCATGGCTTGAATTTCAGCTGGGCCTGGTCCATCACCTGGCCAAAGGACCACTCATCAGAAGGCAAGCTCACTTTAATTCATTCTAAAGAGAGAGAATAATTAGTCCTTTAATGAGACACCGTAGCTCTTCCCTTTCTCAGAATCCCTACTTTTAGCAGAGCAGCTTAAAAGTGGTGGCAGCTGTGTAGGCCTTAAGTCTTCGTACCAACTTTTCCCTTCCTTCTATTTTTTTTAAATCATGCTTTTCTTAATACTTTGTACTCCCCTACATGATCCCCGACATTCTGGGCCTTTTTACTATTTCTCTAGCAGTGGTTGTCAACATTCCCAGTGCTGCGGACCCGTTAATATAGTTGCTCATGATGTGGAGAGCCCAACCATAAAATCATCTCACTGATGCTATGTAACTGTAATGTGCTTCTGCTATGAGTCACAACGGAGATATTTGATATGAGACCCCTGTAAAAAGGCCATTCGATCACCTGAGGAATTGTGACCCACAGTTGGGAACCACTGCTCTGATGCCTCCCTCCCACTATGTCGCAGTTTGTCTGTCATGTGTCTGACCCCTGTGCCTGCTTCAATGAATCAGCTTTGGCCCTCTGGCTTCCTTCATTTTCCTCCTGCAAGAAGCAGCTAACGCTCACAGCTTGCCTACCCTGGGGTATTTTCTTTAAAATTCTAATAAAATTATCTTTGTGTTTTTATTCCTAGTCTAAAATTCTTTTACTAATGAGCCTGAGAACTCTAAAAGGGGCTCCAATGTTCTCTGAATGCTATGTAATAGTGTTTCAAGGATGCTAGTAATGGGTCAGCAGCATACTTTAATGAGAATCTTGTTAGGTAGAAAGGGCTGGAATCCCATGAGAGATTACATGTATGTTACACCAATCAGACACATCAGTGGGAAATAGTCTGGAGTGTGGCCTGGTTGTAAACAGGAGCTATTTGGTTTTTGATCCTTCCTGTCTTAGAATGGATTTAATAATTCCTCCTAATCATGAGTGAGTCTTGTTGCTGAATGAGATGGAAATCTGAGCAAGAGTGTGCAGTACTTTATTATACAATAAGTATGACATATTTTTTCTTCTCCTTTAGTAGTCAGATCCATTTTTTTCTGAAAATACGATTTCTCTGAAAATATTTCACATTTTCTTTGATCATACAAATTATCTCCTTACCATATGACAAGTACTTAATCATTGTCAGTTTCCTAAGTGTCTGTTACAAAGTCCATAGTCTGCATCTTCATGACTCCAATTCAACCTCTTTCTTTCCTGAAGCTCCAAGTTAGCATTCTGATCTGGACTCTTCCAGAACAAATATTTCACTTAGTTTTTAGTCGTTGAAGAATTTCTTGGCCTCTTTCTGATGTCTCTCTTAACATACAAAGTTCTCAACTTTTTAAGGGAACTGTGTAGGTTCACTGCACTGGTCCTGCTCTGATATCCTGCTATTCTGTTCACATAGATAGATGGCAACATTCTGTTGAATAAAATTATTGAGAGATTTTTCAATCTTGAATTCTTTTTGAAAACTTACCCCATTCATAATAACTACGTGACATTGTCTTTGTGATAGCAGGGTTGTCTGACCATATGTCTATCATGTATCTACATTGTTTGACCCTTTGGCTTTGAACACCATGGTATCTCCACACTTCACCACCTTCATAGTTGTGGACTTGGTTGTACAACCTGGCACTCCAGCTCCAGAGATGCTTTTAATTTGTGCAGGTGTCAGCTTTTGCAAAGTGTGCAATCTCTGCTGGGCAGCCATCTGTCACAAGGACAGGCTTCACGGACAACACCGATTTTCCAAGTTCCAAAAGGGTTGCTGAGTCTCTGTCTCCATGGTGACACTAGAACTGTGGTGCTTGCAGTATGCCGTCTTACACTGCAACTAGATAACTTCAGTGCACGGTGCTTCATAATACCCAATGACAACAAGGAAGTAGGCCACCCTGGATTATGTGTACCCATCCTGCACTTTTTTCACTATTTAGAGTGTAGTCATTATATTTAAGAGCATATTGACTATGACACAGTATGCAGTTATAGCAGCATACTGTGCACAGTGTGCTGACCACATGTGATGACATTGAAGTCTGTATAGGAGACTCTCTGATGCTCACACAATGACTACATGTTCTAACCACATTTTTCAGAATAACTTTCTATCATGATGCTTTCTTGTGTGGGCACATAGCAGAATCATCTAGTGAGCTTTGGATGTATGTAGATACGACTCCATTTGTCTGCAACAGGCATCTACAATGGCAATTTTAAGACATCCGAGGTGATTCCTTCCACACCGAGACATGCTGCTATTGTCTTAGGCCTTGCTGTTCAGAGCTCAGCAAGAACTTACCTGGGAGTCTGCTAAGTTGTAGTTGTTTATGTAACAAGGCTGTCTAACCTGAGCTTCTGTTGAGAAGACAAAGCTGCATGTCAGCAAAACTAAGTGAAATAGAAAGGTCACATCTGGGTCTTTGATTTCATTACCTGATTTCAGTTATTGCAGATGAATGTTGCTTTCAAATGTGTGTGATTTATTGTTATTTTTATTTTCTGTTGTCCTACCAGTAATTTTTCCAGTCAAGCTTACTTATTGTTGCATCTCCTACTCACTTTGTATCTGTTGCCTGGTTCTTTCTTTTCCTGATTGACTTTGCTGATTATATGCATGTAATATATGTGTATAATATATATACATAATGTATATATGTGCATATATATTCATGACTCCAATTTTTTGATCAGTTTATATTCATTGTAAGTATACTTTACAAATCTGTGGTTTCACCAAAATATTCTTTTGATATCTTGAATATGCACAAATACATCTGAGTTTAAATTTAACAGTCTCATGATTTGCTTGGAACATGACTTCTGTTTTGTGTCATGTTTAATAACTTCCGTATGGCGAAGCAGGTCTACTTAGAGCTTACAGATATGTTTTGATATGTGGGCCTTTGTACAGAGTTCTGTTTTATATGTAATTTAAGATTAGAATTCACTTTTATAATCTTCTATAAGGATAGCTTATCATCTAGTGTTATTGGCCAAATCTTTTGTCCTTATTGTCTAACATTCCACCATTGCATTCGATGTGTAAATATGTATGTTCTGATAGCACTGGATGATTTTTTGTATGGATCTATTTCATTCTAATCCAATCTGAGTGCTTAAACTAAGGGATCTTTTCATTTAATTTTTGATTAAAAATATGTGTGTGTGTCAAGTACTAATATGTGCACACAAGCACAGGAGCCATGGAGAAGTGAGTTTCAGATCTCCTGTAGTTGTAGTTACAGCAGTTGTGAACTGACCAGTGTAGGTTCTAGGAACTGAATTGGGTCCTCCAAGAGCAACATAGACTCTTAACAGCTGAGCCATTTCTCCATCATTTCTCCATTCCCAGACCTAAGGGTTTTGTGTTAATCATCAGAACATCACAGAATAAATCCTTCTCTTCTCTGTACTCTTCTTCTTTAGGGCAGTCTCAATTTATCTTTATCCTTTTTTTCAGTATTAATTTTTTCTTGTTTAATTCTGTTAATAAATTCATTTTTTGTTATAATTAACATCAAATGAATAAATTTACTTCATGAAGAAGTAGCATCCTAATCTGAGTAAATTCTCCTGATGTTGTTTATCTGTTGAGTGAGTTATCTGCTCTACTTTCCAACTTTACGTTTCTAACTTGCTTTTGAGTCTCAATGAAGTAGTTAGAAACTTCAGAGCCATATAAACGAGAAGCCATGAGCATGCCTTGTCTCAATTCTAATAAAATCTCTCCACCTCCACTTCACAGGTGGCAGGCACTATGCCGTTTTTTATTATCTCTTTATCACACAATAAAAACTTTCTACCATCTATCTTCAATTTCATTACACATCATAATATTTGCTCTCATTTAATGCTTCCTTTCTGTAGGTTGACGTGATTATATGTTTACAGTGATCAATTTCTATGACGTATTAAGCTAATAAGTTGCCAAATACTCTCCTTACCTGATAAAAAGAGTCTTATCTAGACTTGATTCTTATCTACATTGCTAGAGTCAGTTGGTGGCTTTGGTGAGAAATTAATTTTTCTATATTCTCAAATGAAATTATTTTTTATTTACAGGATTTTTCTTTACTTAATATCACGTTACATATTTTATCTCAGATAAGTTGACAGTATTTTTTTTTTACTATATTTGAAAAAGAAGCTCATAACATAGCAGTTGTTGCCTTAAAATTTAAACCTTGACTTCTTTATGGGTGGGTTATATGATATAGAAACTAGTTGTTTAAACATTTGAAACACATTTCTCACTCAATGAATGCTCAGAACAAGTGATCTTTGTAGGCAGCCTGCCTGCAGAAAAGACTCACCCCTTTCCACTTTGGCTTCCTGCCTTCTTCCATATGTGGTTTCCAAGCTCACATGCAACAATTCATAGGAATTAGCAGGGGGAGTCACATAGCACTTCTGCTCAAATCCCCTTGATTGGAACTGGGATGTGAACAACTGCAAAGAATTCTGGGAAGCAAAATCTAGTTGTCTAGTTATGCACCACAGAGAGGAATTGAGCTTGAAAAGTTAGGAACTTTGCTTCTAGCCTAGAGGGAGCAGGCTACATTTCTAAATCTACTACAGAAGTTTTATGTCTCCCCACAACTTGTTTAATCCTCGTTAAAATAAAATACCCCATCAGTAGCAAGCAGACAAGATTCTTCCCAAAGGTCCCACTGAACCAAGCTGCAAGTGCCCCCAGCCTGATGGACATGGCTAATAGACCCCTCACAGCAGGGCTCTGCTAACTCCCTATGCAAAGCACTCTGTCAGACATAAAAGGTCTGTCCCATTGGCTGGGAACTCCCTGTCTTCTGTTTTCTTCACTACAATAAGCAATTGGCTGAAAGCAGCTGTGGTCAATGTTGTTTTTGCAAGATGCTCTCGCTAGGCAGACTGTCATCCATCCCTAGAGACTCAGGACGATTCAGAGACAAGTGTGGAGGAAAGGAAGAATGAAGGCAAAAAGTATGTGTGCTTGGTGTCTGGGGAGGCAGGATGGAAGACCTTGTGTGTTGCTCATCAGCTGAAGAACACCTCTCCATATTTATACTAACATGTCAATCTAGATTCACACACTGAGCTGTGCAATGCATCCTAAGTCTCTTAGGTATAAATACAGGGTAAGAGATTCATGTTATAGATGCATGACACAGTGCTGAGTGGAATCTCAAATAATAGAAAATAATCCTCATAGGATATTAATCATATTCTATTTGTGGGCCTGTAAGATGGCTCAGCAGGTAAAAGTGTTTGTGACTAACCTGCCAACTGCATTCACTCCACCTAGGAGAGAACCACCTCATGCCAGTTGTCCTCGGACCTCAACATCTGCGCTACACACACACACACACACACACACACACACACTTAAATAATTAGTTGATTAATTAATGTAGTTTAAGATATTATTTCCATTCTACAAATTCAGCAGGAGCTTGTGTAGGCTATTCGAGTTTAAACTCTCACAGGCAGTAAATCACCATGTATAATGTCTGCATCTGTACTTGTCTGGGTTAGTCCTGCTTACCTCCAGGTCCTCTGTGATTTAATCTGTTCTTTGATGTTTCCAAGTTCCTTCACAACTAAGTTGCCTTATGTACTAATGAGGTCCTTGTATTTGTGTGTTTAATCCCTGAGAGTGATCACATAATTCCCACATTCCAAAATGTATTCCAACATCTAAGCCAAGGTTAAATTTCGATTCCTTTCCCATCATCCACCCGACCTGTTCTTCTTACCCATAAGGCCTTACTGCACCTGCCCTAGTCTTTATCTCTAACACTTTTATCACCTAGGGCTTTTATCACCTAGGGCTTTCATGCTTCATTTAACAGTTGTTGCTACCCTCATCCCTCTTAGCTAAGCCCAGGGCTGGTTGAAGGCAACAGTGGATCAATGATTCCTTTTTAGAGCCTCAGTACCAGAAAGGAAGAGATGAAGCACTAGAGAATATTCTAGTTACAAAGCATGTGAATACCAACCGCACAAACAACTTCCATTGTAGGTGCATCCTTTGCATATGAATAGGTAAATGTCATTAGGTTGTTGATCAATATTTAGTAAGCAGTTCTACAAATGCCATGGTGTGTAGCATATGCTAATTTCCATGCAGAGTTGACAGCCATCACTGTGATATCGCTAACATAAAACTGAGAGGATGATAAGTGCTTTCTACCACATCCTTATCAAACATGGAGGACACCAAAAGAACAATGTTTAGGATTGTTAAGGGTGGTACCTGTGTGTGTGTGTGTGTGTGTGTGTGTGTGTGTGTGTGTGTGTGTCTGCATGTGTGTATGTGCACATGCTGCCCATGGAGAATAGGAGAGAGCATCCCTTACAACTAGAGTGACAGGTTATTGTGAGCCACCAAGTAGGTGCTGGGAACTGAAACTGGATCTTTGGCAAGAGCAGCCAGTGCATGTAACCTGTGAACAATCTCTCTAGTTCCCAGCTGTTGGGGTTTCACAACACTTGTCTTTAATAGAATTATATATATATATATATATATATATATATATATATATATATATATATCATATACACATATAATTTGCTTTGATGTTTAATAACACCTGTGCTTAAAATGTGAATTCCTAAAAATTCAAGCATTAGCTTCCAGATGCAAGGGTCAACTGCATTCATTGTTCTGTTGGTGAAGAAAGAACTACAAGCCTATGTCAGTGCAATGGGAAAACTTCAGCGGGACAGAACCTGCCAGGAAATCCTGGGGCCGGTGAGGGGTACCTCGTCCCCCTCTTTCTCCATTATCCTTCTCATTGTCTCTCAATATTCCACTGCTCTATCTAGGTCTGTTCATCTTGTTAATTTTTTTTATTGTTTCCTCTTCTGGCTCACCACCACTCTGCCTCTTTCTATGGCTCGTGTCTCCGTCTCTCTCAGAATATCCTCAGTCACTTCATTACCCTGGCCCTGCAGTATGCCTTTGACACATTCCGATTTCCTTCACCACATCCAGAGAGTAAAGCAGAATCCAGGCCCTCACAGTAGAAAACTTCACGATCATTGCTCATGGAAGCATCTAGCAATCCCTCCTCTGCTTACGTATAATCTCCCATAATGTCTGAAGCTCCTTTGATCACAGGAAGTCTACATCCTCATTAAATAGTCTCCAGAATACCATCCACCTCCATTATGTCCACCAGGTCAGCAGAGAACAAGCCTATAGGCTAACCCATGACTTTATCACCCTTGAACCTTTTTTGTTTTCTGTCATTACCCTACTCCTTCATAGGTGCCCTGCAACTCATTGACTCTGAACCATTGACCATTGAGAATGGCCTCTAACTATACAACATGTTATTGTCTTCTTGTAGTGAGCCCAATCCCCTGGTGTCATCCTGTTAATCTGTTTCCAATAGATTCATACACACTGGTTACAACTGAGCAAAAGACAAGACCACCCGCAGTTACCCTGAAATGTCTCTAAGACTTCCTAACCACCAAGAAACACCCACTGCCAGTGCTGCTTATAGTGTTTTTTAAAAGTCAGAAATGATTCTACTTGCTACATGATCCACATCTGAACACCAGCAACAGCTGCCCTATGCCCCTGATATCAGATACACTCTGTGTGTCTTTACAGCATCCCATTTATCCACTAAGTAATAACCCACCACTAAAGATAAACTGGGTTATTTTGAAATACTCTTTGGCACTCTTCTAATATGAAACTTCAACCCTAAAATCATGTGGTTCCCACCTTCCTGCCTCCTCACCAGAGTGCCTGATGTGGAAGGCTGTTGATGAACACTTATGAGATCAGGGTGCAGATAAAAATAAAACAGTTATAGTGAAATATACTTAGATATCAATTGTCAAGAAATAAAGAACATTTAGCTTGTCTGTTTCAAGTTTATCAATAAGGAGACTGGAATATAAGCCTCAGTATATTGGAGGTGCTGTTATGCAGCCAGAGTTTCATCTTCCTTTGAACTTCACGTTAAGATCTAGAGAGGAAAAAAACATAGTACTTTTCAGGTGAAGTAGGAAAGCACATTCTACATTTAGCACCTTGGAGAAATGAAGGAAAACCCAAGTGTCTCAGGTGCCCTGGAAGTCCTCACTCATGGGACATTTTTAATTCAGAAGGGAAAAATTGTTGAAATCTTCTGTGTTTTAGAATGTAGTGAATAAATGGGAGAGGCTTCCATACTAGTGGGTGACTGAGGACCAATTCCTCAAATAACGACCATTTAGAAATAATGGCAATATTTCCCATCAACACTTGGTATTTACTCTGTACTAAGTGATCAGAGATTAACACACGGTGGTTTTTATGTTGATCTGCTTTACTACAGACAAGCAGAAAGAGAAAAAACTATTCTTTTCTTTTGAAGGGGGTATAATTCTATAGTCAGTCATATGGTATGAAAAGAAATATGTTTAAGTGTGACAGGCCATAATGATACCTTAGAAGTCACTGAATTGCTAGAACTACCTGCAATCAGGTCACTCCACTTGATGAGCCACTTCTCTATTTAGATGGTTTCAAAATCTTATTCTGAAAATGGCCTTGTGTCTCTCCACCATCTCTGTACCTGCATCTCTACATAGTCTGGATGAAATTTCATTAATAGGGGCATAGCTCTCAAACCTTTCTCTCACAAATCTTGAGATAATTATATTTTAATCTATTTCTGTGTTTGTTTCCTCCCACAGTATGTATCCTGCCAGAAAATAGCAACTCTGTGTTATTAAATTTGAAATCACTAACATCTAGCACAATCCCCAGTGCATAGTAAAGGATAAATGAAAATTTTCAACCCAAATGAATATGATACAGTCTTGAGGAGAGAGCCCTTTTGAGATTATACCTCTTATGATTAAAGTATCTCCTATACAACACTTCACTAGGGAGACCGATGGACACACACCAACTCCAATATACTAAGTGTTCATCTATGTCACTAATACACACGTGGGTGTTGACAGATATATGCTAAGCATGGATTTGTGTGTACATATTTAATTCATTAATTAGATAGGCCTAACTATGTAGCTGAACTGTACGTATTCCAGTCAAATACTAAAGTTGAGTCACCAAATTTCAATATTTCTGGAAATATCCTTGACTGCATTGGAGCATAACTTACAGTGAAGATATCAGAGTATTTTATAATCAAGGAAAGTGCTCCCAGGAGAGCTTGAAGACATAAGACGATCTGTGTCACACTGCACCCACACAAGGTAACCAAGGAGTCAACAACACAAGACTCCTGTTTAAGGCTAAGGAAATTATTGGTCTCAGAAGCTTTCAGTTGTAGGACTTGTCTTTAAATGGGAGTCTCAGAAGCAAGCCCCTGTATAAAATAATTTCTGTCAAGAGACTGACTTTTACCCAATGAATAATTTAAAACTCAACTTTTTTTCATGTGAACTGTCTTATATCTTGGCAGAGGCATAGTATTTCAATAATTTATACAATTTTGAATATAATACAGTTAATGCCAGAAAAGCAATTTCTTTGATATTGAATTATAAGAAAATGCACTTAGGCCACTGTGGCTAATGACCTAGGGGCTAGGAGCATGGAAAATTACCTCCTAACCCAATTTCATAGAGAATCTATGCATTTAGCCATCAGCACTGCTATCTCCTGGCATATAGTTGCTTGATAACAGTTGGACGTAACATAAGAAAAAATACACCTCATTATCTTTGTGAAAAGGAGATAAAAAAGAAGACTATTAAAACGGTACATGAATAATTATTTTTAGACGCAGAAAATTAACTAGAGTCATGGTTTTATCACTCATATTTCTGAATAAACTGCATTCTTGTAACACTTCCTTAGACAACTTCCTTAGTGAGTCCAGTCACTCCAGAGATCTAGTCACACACTCCCCGACAGGTACAGCAGACACATGTATGAAGTGCGATAAAGTGTTGATTTTAGAAGAAGCCAAGTGATGTGCTGTAGACATGGGTCCTTGGGTCTTTCCCAGCTAAAGGCTGGTGAAAATCTCCATGAGTTTAAGATGGAAGACTTTGACTTGCCAGCTGTGACTAGACCATATAGGGCACACAGCCATATAGGGTAAAGACGTTCTACACATAAACCTACAGCCACTGTTTATTCCTAGAGACTAGGAGATTCTGTGTTGTGGAATCTTCTAGGGTGTGAAGACTGGGGGAAAGTTCTCCTAATATCCTTGAAGGTGCAGTTTGAGTTGATGACAGGCTAATCCTTCAGACACTGTGAAGAGGTTCGTTCAGCACCAAGTATACAATCTGGAGAGCACAGAGTGCCCTGATTTGCTGTGATGAAATACTCTGATCAAAAGCAACTTGGGAGGAAAGGTTTATCAGAGTGACACCTCAGGTCACAACCTGTCACAGAGGGAAGTCAAGGTAGGCACTTAAGCAGGAGCTTAAAGGAAGCAGAATTCCTGGGAAAATGTTGTTTTTCACTTGCTCTCAGGCTTATTAATAAGCTCACGATCTCTTACCCTGTTCAGGACTAGCTGCCTAAGTATGGTACCACCCACAGTGGACTAACTCCTTATACTTACATAACAGACATGCCTTCAGGCCAATCTGATGAAGAGCATTCCTAACTGAGGTTCAGTCTCACCAGGTGATGGAAGTTGTGTTAAGTTGACAATAAAAACTAATCTGGAGAACCTAGTTAGACTTTCATCTTCAGAATGGTACCATCCATGTTGGCTGTTCTATGGAGCAGCCTTCTTCTCTAGGGACCTATAACTTAGTCTACAGATGAACTCTGCACTGTGACAGACATCTGCTGTGTGCCTGCTCCACTCCAAATATTTGCATTCTTAATTATGAGTGAGCAGTTTTGACCAAGCTACCTTCGAGCATCTATTTCTGGAGTCCATTCTCTATTGTCTATATTTAAAGACAACACTTCTCTTTGGTCATCTTATAAGCTGTAAATTTAAACAATATACCTTCTAACTTTTATTAATATTCAGAAAACCATGCCAAGATTGGCTGGGAACAAACAGCTAGGACAGTTTTTCCTGCTGGCAAGACTATACTTTCAGCTATTTGGACCCACTATCTATATAGTCTCATCAGGCTGAGTTGGCCAATTAGGATTCAGTAAGTGGTAAGCTTGGTATCTTGGGATACCAAGAGTATCCCAAGGTATCTCATAATCTCAACATGGGCATTGACATGTGGTATCTCCATGTGCTGTCTCTAGTAGGGTAGCTCCTGTATGGTCAAACTAACTACACAGTATCTCAAGCCTCCAGGAGTGAGTGTTATTGGAGAAGAGGACATTTATTAATGAAATAAATGTCATTACTTTATGGCCCAGTTTGAGAGTTCCCCAGCTTCCAGCTCTCCTGTTAGAAGCAGCCAGCTGCAAACCAAATTCAAAGCAAGCAGTGTGGGGAGGGGTGGAGCCTGACCTTAGGGGAGGGATAATAGGAACACATGACCTTCCAGTGGGTAGGAAGAGTGGAGCTTGAATGTTGAGAATTCTGTTCAGTGGCACAAACCCCTCCAGACACCCAGCCTTACCTTGCTGTAGGTATCTTCTGTCAGGCACATTGCCAATAAGAAAGGCAGCAAGCCAAGGCAGACATTTTCAGTACCCACCCAACCCCACCCCAGCTTACTTTGAAAATGACACAGTCTGTGGAGACATTATTTATTTTTATCCAGAGCTTCATCCTGAATGAGCTTTTTGGACCACATGGAAATGTTGGGATCTATGTAAAAATGCATGCCTAAAAGTACCTAAGTAAAATACATTAAGCTGATAATAATGATTCCCCATGACAGTGCAGCAGTGCTTTATTTTATTTATTTTACGTGCATTTCAGATGCTACCATCTATATTTTTCTTCTTATTCCTTACATATTTTTCATCCATTAATTTTGGCAAATTGGTATCATCTTCATAATTAGGATAATAAATATTATTTACAAAGAACAAAGAAATAAGCTTGCTTCAAAGAAGACATTATTTTTCTAAGGATGCTGAAATTGTACATTTACTTTGCAGGGATAAGAACACCACAACAGCTTTTAGACATAAAATCTGATAACAAATAAATAAAACAGCTACAGAGCCCTGGGCTGTGAGGAAAACTCACAGTGAACCCAGTGGACCATAGTGAGTGTTCTCTGTGAAACCAAGACAGGTGGTGCCTAAGTACCCTACAGCTCCAAAGGTGCACTAGGACCCTTGGGTCTTAAAAAGTCTAGAGCATACTTTCTGGTGTGGGAGACATTTGCAAAGCAGGCATGCGGGTTCTAGTTTCACACAGATGTGCTGTTTCCCCTGGTTTAGGAAAATGGTTTACTCCAAGCACCAGAGATAAGGTGAGAAAAGTCTCAGCTGTTCCAGAGGGCACTCCTGTGGCTCTGCTCCAATGCTAGCCAGCAGGCTTATGGGAAGAGTAACTGTATTGAAAGCAGGCACCTTCATTTCTTCATCGAAATTCCTGGAAAGGGAAACATCATAGCTACCGGGTCAGCTTTTTAAAGTTCTTAAAATATATCGCCAAATGGTTTCCAGGAAAATGCTCATTATCAATTCTTAATAAAATGATGCCATCTCAGCAGGTTTGGAGACATAGAATTGGTTCTGGAGCAATCCAGCCTCAGTGGCAGCCCACACCCACAGGCTGTCTCTGAGCCTTTGACAACAGCTTTGCCTAGTGTGACCTGGCCTTGCTGCTGCTACTACTGCTACAGATCCAGTCCTGCATTTATGTGTGAACACCCAAGAAGCTAAAGCTGATGCCAGCCTGAGGTGCATCAGGGATCTGAACTCCAGTATGCAAACATTCCCTGCAGGGACCAGCAGCTTTGATCCTAAAGCCCAAATGAAACAAAATAGCAAAATTACATTTCCACTCAGATGGGTACAACAATGTTGCATTTTACTTTTTCAATGTTTTAAAGCAAATAAGAAATCTGCTGCATTCCAACAAAATATAAGAACTGCTAGTTAACCATTACCAATCTTCTCTAAGGACAAAGTGCTATATCAATTCTTCAGCCACACTTAATTTTTCTGTGTACTCAGCTTTCTCATAAGCCTGTTTGTTTCCCTTCATCACTGAAAAGCCATAACATGAGAACATTTTCAATAAGCAAATAAGACTTAAACTTGAAAGAGTCTTTGTGTTCTTATTCCAAGGATTCACAGCCCCCGAGTTAAACTGTCAAGTAAAGAGAAGAGGAAATGAAGCCCATGTTGAATTTACCCACCACTCCATGATGCATGAGGCACAACCCTCCCCAGTGTCCACTTGTACTTTCTGCTTCAGAAAGCCTGTCTCTGGGCTTCTGCAAAGGAAATAACCTAATGGGAAAAGCTTCCCAAGTGACCTCACTGGGGCTCCCCTCCTCATATACCTTGCTGCTCTTAACATTTAAAAATAAATGCAAGGCTCCTCTCTTCTAGATTGTGGACAAAGTAGCTGTGGCAGGAGTCAAATTCTAAGGAGACAACAACACTCATTATAGTGACCACATATCCACTCTTCTGAGATCTCTCTGCTTAGAGCTCCTACCACCCAGGATTAGGAAAAGCTCATTAGACCTTTCCTCTTCATTACCTGCTTAGAAGAAAATATTATTTTAACTGTCTCATTCTACTCCCATTTCATCTATTTCAAAATTGTGGTCAAATATCAGCACAGAAGCCTATTCTCACCTTCAATGAAAAAAAAAAACCTGTAATGTTATAATCCAAAAACATTTTGCAAAATGTTTTTTGCAAAAAATGTTTTGACTAAGTATTATAATTACCAATGTTATGGATTGAATCTACCTTTCTGATGAAGCAGGTACTTGGGAACTATCCCCTGAGTGCGTGGATAGGTGACCAGCTGAGTGTTAATAGGTAATTGAGATTGTATCCTATTTAATAGCTGCCATCCTTGAGAACACAATAGGTTGGGAAATAATTTGGTACTGCTTTTAGGTGAGGAAAAATACTGAAGTTTTCAACATGGTTCAAAGTTGGAGCTAGAAGAGGAAGATGTATTTCTGTCAAACATGTTCTTTAGACCCTAAGTTGTTCTGGCATATTCCATCAGTAGGCAATTCATGAATCTGGCAAGCTTACATCTATAACTTATGCTCTGGTGTTTTTTTTTTTTTTTTCTTCTTCTTTTCACGCTCTCTGAGTGACAGGATGAGGAAAAAGTCACACACACCTCTGCAATGCCATAAACTATAAAGTCAGTTACAGTCTGTCGCTAAGAGAGCTGTGTTGCTAGTTAGGTATGGACCATGAAGCCATCAAGCACCCACAAGTACATTTAGGGAGAAAAATCATGAAGCAATCCATGCCATTAGTTTGAGAACAGAACCTTCCCTGGGGGTTTACAGTGAAGCAGAGATGAGCTTGTGCCTTCTGGAGATTGGCCAAGAGAAAAAGAAGGTGCCAGCCCTGTGGAAAGAGGAATGTTCTTTTGATACTGCCAGCCATCGCCAGATACAGGAGTGAAAAGAAAAATCCAATTCTCCCAAGATATATGGTTCTGTCTAGCTTGTTGACTCAAGTGGTTTGGAAAAGCTTCAGAAAAAATAGTTTACTTGAACTAACAGCCTCTACACTGTTCAAGAAAAAGAACAATGAAGGTGATATGTGTGCTCTTGTGTGGGAGTATGAATGTGCTGCAGGCCTGTGTGCACAGATACACATTGTTGTGCATATGTGGATGGCACGGGCAAATGCCAGGGTCTTCTGCGTTCACAGGCCATTGTTGTGTCAGTTTAGCTGGTTGTTTTTTTGTTTGTTTGTTTTTGTTTTTGTTTTTTTTGAGACAGGTCTCTGACTTGAACCTACACCTCACTGGACCTACTGATTTAGTAGACTTGCTGGAAAGAAAGCTCCCTACGATCCATCATTCTGTCCCATCTCTGAAAATAGAATCTCATGCCACTATGCTCTTTTTATATGAGTGCTAAGGATCCAAACTCATGTCTGATGCCCACACAGCAAATTGTACCCATGCAGCTATCTCTCCAGCCCAAAGCCAAAAATTTTACTCTACTTTTGCAGAGCTCCAAAAACAAAACAAAGCGTAACAATAGTCTGTAGCTAGCACATATAGTACTACCTAAAAGACGGCATCCCATTCAGCTGAAATCAATGTGTGTCACCATGGTCCGGCTACATCTCTGTTTGGGTGAAAAAAGGTATAACAGGAATTGAGCAGGGGAACCCATGTGGAGGAATGCATTTAAAGGGATCCGATGCTTAAAAAGTCCACAGAATGTAGAATGATAATAGTATCCTCTCCATGTTCTCAGAATTATAATAAGCTCTTCTCTTGTGGGTAGAGGTTCCATAGGAAATGTCCACAGAAAAGTTGAAGGAATATTGGCTTGCTATACACATGGACAATACACAGATATTCATCATAGATGCCAATGCTTTTCCAGGTTCAGATGAGTAAAGACAATTCTACTCTAGGCTTCATTTTCTGCTCTGCAAAATTAAAAAAAAAAAAACAAAAACAAACAAGCAAACAAAAAGAAAAGAAAACAAAGGAATGCCAGTGGCATCAACAGAGAGCAAAGAGTCACTTGTAAGTGGCAGAAATTTACTTCTTTATGTTCTAGAGGCCCAAATGTTGTTTTTAACAAAATCCAAATCTTCCAATTTTATCAAAGAAGACTCAGGAGCCAGATGCTGGAGGGAAAGCCTGCTAGCTCAAAGAGACAGACAAAGGACCCAGCTCACCTTCCTCCACAGCCAGCATCCTCCCAAGGGTCTCCTCCATTCCATCTCAAAAAAATCCTCAAACTGAATGTCCCTCCCTTTTACTTCCTGTGTGACTCTCTGCCCTCCTGACTTCCTTAGTCTCTATGTTTTTTCCCTATGTTCACTAAATGTCAACTGGTTGCTTGCTCTACCTCTTGACCTATGGTAGACTTTATTTAATCCTGTTCAAAATAAATAGAAAAAAACTTGGATTAAATGTATGTGTGTGGGCTGAGCCACACCTCAACTAGAAACAAGTTGTTCCAGTAAATAATACAATCTTGGGATCCATAGTGTGATCAAATATTCTGCAATACTCACAAGGCCAAAGGTGCTGACACACGTGGTGGAAAGGGCCCATTCCTCATAGGTGACATCCTCTCAAAGCATAAAGCTGTAAATAGTACAAAGAGTCTCTCTTATAGTGGTCATCGTCACACTCATGGCCGCAGGATTCCTGAGGTGCCTCCTAACCTCATAAGCTTTGAAGTTCCGACATCACTGTGTGGATCTGAAAAGGGTGGAAACATGTAGACAAGAGCATGCACTCGGTGAAATCTATTGTGTCAGTGGCTCAAAAGTCCTCTCAGGAGAAGACAGAAGGAGCTGAAAGTGTTTGTGGCCCCATGGGGAAAGCAACAATATCAACCAACCAGAGCTCCCAAGGTCTAAACCACCAGCTTGGGACCACATATGGAGGGACCCATGGCTCCAGCTGTATATGTAGGGGAGGATGGCCTTGTCGGGCATAGGTGAGAGAGGAGGTCCTTGGTCCCATGAAAGCTGGATGCCCCAGTGTGGGGGAATTTGAGGGTGGGGAGGTAGGAGTAGGTGGGAGGGTTGGGGACACACCCTCATAGAAGTAAGAGGAGGGGGGTGGGAAAGAGGGTTTCTGGGTGGGGTGGGAAATGGGGAAAGAGGATAACAACATCTGAAATGTAAATACAGTATCCAATTTTTTTTTTTAAAAGTCCTCTCAGTAATTCATGTCACTGAATAAACTCACTTGTGTTTTTATCATTTGTTTGTTCTGGTGAATACGTTAGAAAAAGAGAGCAGGTGCTTTTGAGACAATTCCAGCAGGAACACTGGGACCTGGACACTGAGGACTATGGAAAAGAACCAGTGTCCTAAGGGGACCAGTAGACAAAGCAAGTTTTCTGTGAAATACTGCCCTGGCTTGTCAAGGTGCTAACAGCAGAAGCAGTTTTACATCAGAGATAGGGTGGTGGCTGCAAGTGCGGGACAGTGCCTCTGGATAATCTGTAGTTTTTTTGACTTAGGATGCCGTCGTCCTTCAGTGAAGTGGTGTGGAGATCTGTGACCTTGTGGATCCTCACAGCATGAGCATGACGGGGCGTTGGCTTTGCTCCAGTTATCCGCAATTACCCAGGAGAACCCGGAGGTCCCGGAATTACCCGGGAGAACCCAGAGGTCCCCCGGACATGCCCACATTCAAAGTCTCCCTCTCCTGTACTCAGTGAGAGTCTTCCGAATCACGTGCACCTCAGCTTCACTTGCCGTACAACCTGTATCAGAGCGAAACGTTTCATCTGTTCCTCCTAGCAAGCATCTGTGGAGGCTTGTAAAGTCAGCCTCAAGCTCTCTACTCATGCAAAGATGAGTTGCCTCGTGTGGGTTTCTCAAATCACCAGCGATCTGTTTCCGTACCACACAATAAATTCGTGGAGGAAATTTACATTAAATCCATGAAGGTTGGCCATTGAGAGAGAGAGAGAGAGAGAATGAGAATGAATATTTTATTCATGTATTAGCAGACACAAGGTGGTGGTGGCAGGGTACAGACTGAACAGGTGAAAGGTCTGTGTCCAATCAAGAAGCCGCATAACCATGTTTATGTAAGTACCCTAGTTAAAGTCAAGTAGTCACAAAAAGGACGTAGAAGTGGGAGGGGGCTGTTGGGGGAGGCCATTAGGAGTGGCATAAGAGAGACTATGAGGATGAATGGTATACCTTGAACATACATTGTCTTGAAGAAAGGGCCCTGCATCAAACAACCGAGAGAGAGAAAATAAGAAATGTGCATATTAGATGTAAAAGCGTTCAACTAGTCACAAATCCAATACAAACCGCCCAAGATGTCTCTGTGAAGCAGGTGACCTCCCAGTTGGGATATGCATGTTGGGCATCTCTTTACTAGCGAATGCCCTGCTAAGGATGCTGACAGATGGCTCAGATGGCAGCAGGGCAGACTGACTCATCTTTTGTTGAAAGGAAACCAACAAGGGGAAGTAAATCACCTTCAGAGAATCTAAATCCAGATATGCACATAAACGTGACTCGTCTGAGGACCAATGCGTGGATGAAGGAGGGGTGCATGTGAGCAACTGAGTCTCAGGATCACAAACAACATGGTGACAAAGATGGATTAGATTAATTTAAATGGGTTTAAAAAATAATTAACACTGGGCCTGAGGGATGGAAAAAGACACTTGCCTCAGCCTGGTGACCTTGCATGACTTCAGTCATGCATGTAGGAAGAAGAGAACCAATTTCCAAAAGTTTCCCTCTCACCTCCACATGGCTCAGCGATGGTTATGCACCTCCCTACACATACATACATACACACACACACACACACACACATACCCTACACATACATATACATACATACATACATACACACACACACACACACACACACACACACACACACACGCACTCCTTGTTCACTGTGCTTTCTTGGTTCACATTTAGAAGAATAAATTGTGCCCTTATTTCTGTGCTCCAGATCATAAATACACAAACAATAGCATAACAAGCCAAGATCCTTCTTAAAACCTATAGTGATTTATCTAATTAAAAAATTGTTAATCGACTAAGTGAATTTTTAAGAAATTACTTGTGGGGATTTAAATTAGGTACATGGATAGCGTGGGGACATGCACTGTAAAATCCCCAGAGAACGAATAATAATATTCTAAAATAAGTAAGAACCAGAAATCAAAATTAAATAAAATTCTAACAGAAAAGAACACATATACAGAATGCTAAGGTTTTTTTTTTTTTTTTTTTTTTTTTTTTTTTTTTTTTTAAATCTCTTTTTGTGGTACCAGGAAAACACTTAGAATTCTAAGTTCACTATGTGACATACAAACACTGAATGCTTGAGATTCATCTCACCTGAGGCCTCTATCACTGAGACACACAAGCTCCTGGCAGAGTCAGGTCCTATGCTGTACCTCAGAGGGGCTTATTCCTACCCTCTTCTTCCCCTTCCACAGCCTTGGCTGGTGCTCCCGTGAATCTCTGAACCCTTCTCAGTATACATCTTAATTTTCTCTCAGAGTCGACTATGATGACTTGCATCGGTTTGACCCACTCTCCGCCCATCCCTGTCTGTGGATGGGGTTGGACATTGTCCTCCCTTACAGGCTGTGTGTGAGCTGGTTATGCGACTTGATTTCTAAAAACGAGCATCAAGTAAAGGTGTTGAAGTGGGTCTAGAGAGGCATCTCTTAGTTAATTCCCTGTCCCCCTGCCCACTGTTCTCTCCTTGAAATGTCTTTGGGGAAAAGATCATCTTTGTAATTACTGGTATTTTCTATAGGTCTAGATTGATTCTTTTCACAGTACTTGGTAGAAACTGGAGGCCTGGAGAGGTGAGTGTGCAGTGAGCTTGAATATTTAGCAAGGTTCACATGTTTTCACATCCACAAGCAACAATGCAGAAGGATGTCACCTGTGTTTCTGATGCATCCTGGGGGTTGGGGGGGGGGGGACTCAGTCAAAGAACCTTTTCTTATTAGTACCACTTCCAGATGTTTCTTCTCTATAGCTCATACTGGGAGCTGATCGCAATCTCTGAAGCTCATGGTGCCCCTCACCACTAAAGTTTTGCTGTGAAATGTCCAGTCAAATGTCTAGGATACTGGGTTACTTCCCATTTTCTTAAATACTAAAGCTTATTATGGACTCACTGTGGTGCTGAACGCCTGAGGAGCAGAGGAACATAGATAGGCTCCAATGGGTTGACAAAGGGACCACCGTAAAGGATAAGAGTGCATGACTTTTACATGATGGCAGTATTTTTATTACATACCTATGCCCAACATTGAGTCATTTAAGACATTTGACTTTGTAAAAGAAAGTATCTGTAGTTGACTAAAATTCTGTATAAATACTAACATCTTTCATACAAGACATTGGCATTTTATGCCTATATGTAAGTATATTATATACAAGGATCTCACACTTTAGCAGACTTACGCCTAAATCTAATCACCATACATATTTAATATTGTGTATGTGTTTTATACATGTGTGCTTGTTTGTGTATGTACATATTTGTGTGTATTCCCCTCTCTCCCTCTGGTGTGTGTGTGTGTGTGCCTGCTTGTGTGTGTGTGTGTGTGTGTGTGTGTGTGTGTGTGTGTGTGTGCGTGTGCCTGCATGCGTGTGTGTGTGTGTGTGTGTGTGTGTGTGCGTGTGCGTGATGGCCAGTGGTTAATGTCATGTGACCTTCTCCCTCCCTCTCCACCTTATATGTGACTCAGAGCCTCTCACAATTCAGCTGCATTGCTGCATTGGCGAGCAAAGCCCAGGGAGCCCCTTCTCTCCTCATCAGCACTGCTGTTAGAGACACAGCCTCACTGTGCCTGACATTCCACATGGGTGTGTAGTGCAAACTCACGTCCTCCTACTTGCACCTTGTACAGCAAGCTCTTTAGAGGTTGAAATATCTTCTTCAAGACCCCCCACATGATATTTTTTAAGTGTTTTAATTTTATTATTTAGTAACTCTCCTGTTCATCAGATAGACACAAAAAGTCTCTATATCCTTCTTCTAGAGTGTTAAGGTCCATTTCGGTTAAACTAAAAGAAATACTCTGTTTAGGACTATTGTTGTCTTTATTTGCCTGAGAAGAGCTAAGTAAAGAACTTGATGGTAATGCATTTAAAATGCTAATTAAATGGTATCATTTATATGCAGTCACATGGTATGTACTCAGCAAACATTCTCTTACTCAGTCGTGTGAACCAATGCCTTATGTTTATAATGAATCAGCTTGATTTTCTTGTGTTAGAGCTTCGGTTCTATGAATAGTATTCAAAGGTAATGTAAAAGATTATGGGTAACTACTTATAAAGTTAAAGTGTTTAGCTACTGGACTTTAAAATAATATTGAAAAACACAAACCAATGGAATAATTCAAACTATCCTTTAGGAAAGGTCAGTTTTTTCATCAGTCAAAGTGACTAATTCCCTCTTACTTAGATTTGGCTGGTGTCATCAAAATACTGCAAGTTTTAAAAGTCAGGCATAGACTGCCACATGCCAGCTGTGCACATCATTAAAGTGATGACACCATTGTCAGAGTGAAAATATCATTGTCTAATTTGTGAAATCATTGTCAGAGTGATGACATCAT
Organism: Arvicanthis niloticus; assembly: GCF_011762505.2. NCBI lineage: Eukaryota > Metazoa > Chordata > Mammalia > Rodentia > Muridae > Arvicanthis > Arvicanthis niloticus. Next base: position 132,467,458 of record NC_047661.1, read on the forward strand.
TTTCAAAGGGATGACATTATTTTCCCAAGGGATGACATCATTGCCAGAGTGATGACATCACTTCCAGAATCTTGATATTTGAGAACACTTCTAAAGTTGGACCCCAGTATCACACATGTGCATTGCTCCAGCCAATTAGAACACAGACACTGATGCCAGGTTCCTTTCTGACCTCTCAGCCTGTGCTGTTTCATCTTTCCAATTGTGACCATGTAGTACCCATCCAGTTTCTGCCTCTCTATCTCAGTGAAGACTCTGAAATGTCACTGTCTTTCAAAGTCTAATGCATCAAGAAGCTCCCAGTGTGTTTCCCCATCGTTCTTATAAAGCCACCATGTGCAAGAGCACATGCAGGTAGGTGAGAAGTGGTGTGATATGCTTCAGGGAGCTCTTCCTATTAACAGCACAGTCTTTACTAAGCCACCACTACTTCCCCAAACTGTGACCCCAAGCATGCCCATCCCCATGAAACGGAAGCAGCACACACCTCTGTGATGTTAAATCAACCCTCCTTTTCATCCTCACTGTTCCATGAAGCGCAGAAGTCAGCAGGCAGGCACAATAAGCCTGCTATTAACCATCTTCAAAGCAGAGCCCACATCATGGGGATGATGCTAGTTACTCTCAGTGCAAATATAGTTGGTATTGAAACTTTGTTTTTAAGTATTATGCTATAATAAAGCACTTCCTATCAATACAAATCTAACCAATGGACCAAAAACTTATCAGAGGTCTCAGTTTCTACAGAGCTCACCATAGACAAGATCATAGAACTGAAGAGTGGCTATCAGCAAACCTCCCTGTTAGGATGTCATGGAGTTGCCATATTCAAGGGTGTTTCAACAAAGTCTTATAGGTACTGAGTCTCATCACAGTGTTTTTGCTTTTCAGTTCCCCCGAAAATATACGACATCTCAAATGACATGACCATCAATGAAGGAACCAATGTCACCCTTACTTGTTTGGCCACTGGGAAGCCAGAGCCCACCATTTCCTGGAGACATATCTCCCCATCAGGTGAGTGTTTACCCTTCATAATTGCTGGCTATGAAAGTGACTGAGCCCTTTCAATTTCCTCCTTTTTCATGAGGTTATACCTAAAGACACCATGGCAAAACAAAACAAAACAAAACAAAACAAAAAACAAAACACAGAAGGAATGAACAGACCAAGCTCTGTTGATTCCCACACAAGGTTATTTTCATTTTAACATTTTGGGAAATCACAAATCAATAAAAATGGTTCAGGTGGAATTATTAATAGAGGGAATAAACTGTTCATTTAAATGTGTGAGGGACTTATTCAACCACATTCACATGTTGATAGCCAGCATGAACTGCTGGGGTAATCAGGAGAGAATGAAATTATACAATTTTTATATTGCTAGGTGTGATTTATAGCTGCTGTGCATAATCAAAGACTTGGGCATTAGAATTAAATTTTCCTAACAAGGGATCTGATCACATAACTGGTGACATGAGATCTGTGGCATGTTTCTAGATACTCATGGCTTCTACTCTGTTATACACATCTTTCAGAAGACTTGAAGTCCGTTTTATCAAATTAGTGACAATCGTCATACAAACAGGCTAGTGTTTGCATTCATAATGCTACAGCTTATGTGAAGTTTATGATTCTGAACGAACAGGAGGAACTCTGGACTTGCAGATCCCTGGCCTGACCTTGGGTTTCATGAAAGACCCTGTGTCAAGGGAATGAGTGAGACAGTGATTGAACAGGACTCAAAGTCCACCTTTGGGTTAGTATGTATACTCGTGCATGCACCTGCACAGACACTTGTGCTCTAGGCTTAGTGTGCACAGTGGTGCACTCACCTGCACAGACATCTCACCCCAAGTAAATACATTAAAATAAAGAAATAAAAATTCTCACTCTGTAGCTTTAAGCATTTCTTGAAAATGAAGGTATCATTATTTCATTGTCTAGGATCCTACCACATTTTCAGATTATAAAATCTTATTTTAGTTGTTTTACTTTTATTTTTGGGAGAACATCTTCAACAAAGCTGGATAGAACAATGAGACTGCAGTTAATAAAGTCAGAAAGGAACGTTTTATGTAGGTGTAGAAAGATCACACTTGGAGCACCTACTTCATCTGCTAATGCTGTATTTAATGTCGTTCATCCTTAAGTGTCTTCCAGTTGCCTCATTTGTGCAGTGGGTCTAATGAGACTCACCCACACTGTATGCTAAGTATTGCTATTAATGGGAGAGGGAAAAAAATCAATATACCAGCATTACACACTTATGCAGTTTGCATTATGCTCCTGTAATAGTTCTGAAGTTTAGTGTATTGTTGACTGCCAACACCCCACTCTTCAGAGCTTTGACAAAAATCGTGAAACTGATATGTGAATGTCAAACTCACGGTAGGTGGTCTAGAGGCCAGAAGTGACACAGACTGAGACCAGGCATTGGATATACAGTTTTCTACGCTGAAATACTTATTCTTGGGCTCATTCAGTCCTTGAGTGACTCTCTGCTATCTTCAAGTGTTTCCTACTTTTCAAAATTGGGTGACTACAATCACTAGTTATTTTTTTTTTTTTAGTTTGGTAGAGTCATGTGTATTTATCAGGTATGTGATGGCTCAAAGAATACATATACACTCTCAAGCAGTTAGAACTAGCTAACAAATCACTGGCACTGCTTTTATCACAGGAACCCCAGCATTCATTCTCTCTGTATTTTCTAATGGCAAGCTATAACAATGCCACTACACTGTGCACTGTGCAGTAGAGGTCTGATATTTACTTCTCCCTTCTCAGGGTAACCAGCACTCTTTTTCTAGCTAACCATCCTAGGGATGATGGAACTTGAATGAGATAATACACGCGAATGTGCCTTGAGAATTATAAGGTGATATTCAAATGTACGAATGATTCTCATCTCGCTGAGGATTAAATCTGATGGTACTGTGACTTTTGTAAGAATGAAGCACATAATTTCTATCTACATATAATTTTAGATTAATATTTTGAACTTAACACTCCCATTTCACTGTGCTTGCTTTCCCACACATTTGCCTTTTTTTATATGCTTAGATATATTTTAGTTTAATTAAATAACAAGAATGCCAGTTACTGAAGTTATTAGAATAAAGATAACAGATAGCATCACAAGCTTAAGGAAGACAGATTGGGTTTATAAATTAAACTGCTGCACAGATTCATTTTTCCGATCCTGCTGTAACAAGAAAATGAGTAAAATTAGCATAAACATTAATAATTATCTATGAATAGCTGGACTCTGAGAATATTTTCATAAATTTCAAATTATAATGTGTTGAGGGTCTACATTCAAATGCTGCCTCATAAACCATGCCTGATAATTCTATTAACTCTTATTTTTGTACTTGAAGGCAACGTCGTGAATTTCACTTACCCGTTTCCTTTTTTTACCTGAAAAACATCAATGTCCCACATTATCTGATATTCTCCTTTGCTGTGTAACAGAAGAATCTATATCTGAAAATAGCTGTCAGTACCTGAAGAGGTTTAGTGCTCTCAGTAGAAGCCGTGCCTGGGTTCTGATAACATGCAATTGTTTTGTTTTCTTGACCAGTTTCTTGTGCCTCATCTATGATCACTTGATAGGCTCCTTGCAAGTCCAGGATGCTGGCTTACCCTAGATCTTCCTTAATCTACAGACATGTAAAGCCCTTACATGGTCATGTCCCCAGCATCACTGAAAGGAGAGGAGGTTGTTACCTCATGCTACCCCCATCTGCTGTGAGCTTCACTGAAATTGTGGGTCAATGAATTCCTTAATTCACTTAAACCATAGTTTATTTCTCTGAAAGCTGCTTAGCCTATGTCCTAATGGGCTTTATTTTACTGTGATGAGCACCATGACCAAAAGCAACTTGGAGAGAAAGAGGTTTATTTAGATCACAATTCCATCTGAGGGAAGTCAAGTCATTAACTCAAGTCAGGAATGTGGAGGCAGGAACTGAAGCAGAAAACATGGAAGAACACTGCTTATTGGATTGCAACCCATCTTAGCCTAGTCCCTTATATACTCCAGGAACCCCTGCTCAGGGGTATACCACTCACAGTGGGCTGGGCCTTTCCATATTAGTCATCATTAATGACAATGCCTCATACACATGAAATGCATTTGTCCTCAACTGTGTTTCCTTTTATTACATGAATTAGCTTGAGTCAAGTTGACAAAATGCTAACTTAGAACCTCTGAGGGGTTTACATTCTGTTCTACCCATCATAGGAAGAACACATCATAGGAAGAACACATCCAGGCACACTTAGTGTACCCAGCATCATAGCTCAGCAGTATGGTGGCCCTGTATCTGTCCCTGTACATCCTCATGAAAATGTATACACATATTTTAAGCTTAGGGAAAAATCCACATTCGAACATAATTTGCCTGATCCTGTATCATTTCTGTAGCAAGATATACTCAAAACTCTCAGACTGAACTATCTCAAAGTCAAGGCATGTATATTTTTTCATATGATAATTTGAGAACATTTCTTGGTTTTCTTTAGATATTTCACTGTGTGTTTATAAATAATTTATAAAATCTCAAGGGTCTTTACTTCAAGACTTATGTGGTAGTGCATACCTATATTTCCAGCAATTGGGAGGCTTAAGAAGGACAATGTCCATGAGATCAAAGCAAGTTTTGTCTACATAGTGAGTTTCAAGGCTATTCAGCACCAGGAAATTTAACACTGAACCTTACATCTGTCACTGAACCCAGGCTGTATTTTGACCCTGGTACAGCGCTGTGCTCTGGAGCAAATTTTTCCTCAAACACAGAAGGAGACAGGACTACACACTGTTTTTAGTTCCAGGTGAATGTTAGTACCCTCTACTTTGGAGGCAGATTCTTTGGGCTTTGTTTGAGCTCTGACAGTTTCAACAATGTTCTTTTTTAAAAAAAAAAATCAGAATTTTGTACTTCACAATTATATCCTGTTTCCTCCTTGCTATGGGATAGCATCAGTCATTAGAAACTATCAAGATTGTACTGTTTTTCCAGAGTCCCTTTGAGAGGCACATGACATCTATCTCTCCCTCATTGGTGACTTTAATTTTAATTTCCTAATCAGGGTGCTATTTGATTTCTGCACTCTATGGTTTCCTTCTTCCTTCACTCACCCCATACTTCAATAAGCAGCAGAGATAGAGTTCACTACAGAGCAGGCAATGGTTGTCTTCTGTCGGTCTTCCTGGATGACATCACTGTGAATCCTTTGTCACCCGTACTCTCCTTTCCTGGTAGAACTGATGTTTTATTTGTAGCTCCAGCAACAGCAACCCTTATACCTATGCCTGTTAGTCCCTATAGTGTGCTGAAAGCATGAAACTCATGTTTCTTATTTATTTATTAAAATGTTTCTGTTGGTAGTTAGCAACTTTTTGAAAAATGTTCATGTTTGTGTATAATTCATTACAGTTTAACCATTTAGATGTTAAATTGTTTTTAACTTAACTAGTAAGGGGTGAATCTGTCTGTGACCTTATAAGATGTGGTCTCCTAATACTGAGCATGTCTGTGTAGCATGGCATCACAAAGTACTGTTGATGCATATGTCCTGGAAAAACTCTGGAATCAACCACTTAACTCCAACTGATAGAATACACATGGATCACCACTGATCTACTATGGTAATCAGAGGACAAGCTGTCTAGATGACTTTCTCTGAAATCCGAGTATAACACAGAATTGTAAATTACTTTAGGACGAGGGATGAAAAGAGCATTGAGTAAGGAAGGACTTAAGTGAGTTTGGAAGTCAAGGAGCTTGAGATAGGAAGAGAAGGGGGGAAGCAACCCAAACCAACATTTACTTTTTCCTTCAGAAAAAAAATAAAATAAAATAAGGAGAAAGAAAGGAAGAGAGAGAGAAGAAAAGAAAAGAAATGAAGAAAGGAATGAAGAAGGAAGGAAGAATGGGAGAGAGAGAAAAGAGAGGAGAAAGGAGAGAAAGGAGGAAAGAGGGATGGGTAGGATTAGGGAAGAAAAATGAAAGAAAACAGAGACAAGCATTTTATTCATTTTATAGAACAGCCCTAAAGAGGATCTAGGGGTGTGTGTGTGTCTGTGTGTGTGTGTGTGTGTGTGTGTGTGTGTGTGTGTGTGTGTGACACATTTGCAGAATTACCAGAAAAACTGTTATGTGAAGTCAAAGAAAATATGAAAAAGCAATTACTAACCCTGTAGACACTTTGATGTCGACTTGTGTGGAACGTGACTGCTTCCAGTCTTTGGCTAAGTCCTTAACTCCTGGAGAGTTTTCAAGGGTTTCTTGAAAATTTCAATACAAGCTATGAGGTTTCTGTACATTTTCTAGTAATTCAGGCATCTTGACATGCACCTGCAGCACAAAGCTCAAGACTATGCACTGTGATCTCACTGACATTGGGCTTGAGAACCACTGTTTTCTCTGGAAAAAAATGAATTTCTTCACGATTCAAATATAAACTGTTGGTGATGCTTGCACCTGGTTGACTGAAGCCAATGAGATAGTTCAGAGCAGCAGACAGAAGTCATGACCCAAGGAAACATTGGTAATCCTTGCACCTGATTCACAGTAGCCAATGAGATAGTTCAGAGCAGCAGACAGAGGTCATGACTTAAGGAAGCATTCTGAAGGGTTGATAGCCAATGTGCTACTGAAATGTGTGTACAGTTTGGGCCACACAGAATTTCCCTTCATCTCCATAGAATTGTGAAGCCAATTAATTGGTGACTCTTGGGTATGATTCATACAGCCTCACCCAGATGAGATTGCAAACTCAAAATTACTTTGAGTTCTGGGAGGTGGGTCACTGACTGAAATGCTTACTGTACAAACATAGGGATATAGGTCGCAATTTCTTAAACTCACATAAAGACATATGTAGTGGTACAGATCTATAATCCATGCAAAGGGTGCTAACAGTATGCTCAGCAGCTTCTCCAGCTGAATCATGACCTCCAGGTTTGGTTTTAACCACATATTACAGAATATTTACATTTTTTTCATATAAAATAAATCTATGAAAATTGTGTCTATTTTTTCTTGTTTTATTTTCAGTCTATACATGGTATTTTAAATGAGTCTCTTGCCGACAGCATATAGTTGACCTAGTTTGGGTTTCTATTGCTGTGATGAAATACCATGACCAAAGCAACTTGGGGAGGAAAAGTTTTATTTGGCTTATGCTTCCACATCATTGTTCATCATTGAAGGAAGTCAAGATAGGAACTCAAACAGGGTAGGAACCTCATAGCAGGAACTGATGCACAGATATAGGGGAGTAGTACTCATGGGCTTGCTCCCCGTGCTTTCTTGTAGAATGCAGGACTATCAGCCCAGGGATGGCCCCTCCCACAATGGACTGGCCCCTCACTGTTTAGTCACTGATTAAGAAAATATCATACAGCTGGCATTTTCTGTTGAGGCAAGTTGACATAAAAGTAGCCATCCCAATAGTTAAACCAGTATGAGTTATATTTGAGAGCACTCTGATGCTTATTGAATTTTGATTGGTGAATTTAGACAACTCTCATTTAGATAAATGATTGCTTTGTTACAGCTTATATCTGACGTTGGTTTTTCTCAGTTTCTTAGCTCTTTTTTTCCCCTCTGTTTTATTTTATCTTCCTTCCTTGGATTTGTACCTTATGGCTATGTCTCCTGTATGTCTTTTTGGTACTCCCTCTATAAATTGGTTTGCAAATCTAAAATTCATGCACTGTGGCTGGCCAGCCAAGAGTAAAGCCCACAATACACTTATGTTGCCAGACTTAAAATATGCTTCTTTCAGATATTTCCTCTCCGCCCATGAAAACCTGCTCTATCAAAACATTGCTAAACTTTCGCTTTTACTCCATATCAAACTTTGAAAGCTCAAGAGAAGGGAAGCATTTTGAATTTACTTAATATTTTACTGACATTTTTAATCTTTCCCAATGTTCTTTATTGATATGTTCGTATGGAAGACTGCTGCTGGGTCAGTTGTTTAGTCTTATTTGTCTGAGAATATTGTGATGTTGCTCTTCATTCTTCAAGTGTAGCTTCAGTTAGGACAGGACACTGTTTCATGAAAATACTTCAATCCTTATTTACTGTTCAGAGAGACTTAGAAGAAGAACCTAGGGGAAATGTATGGGAATCCTTTGTAGTGATATAGAGGACTTCAAAAATTTGAACAGCTTATGTTATCATTAATGTGTTCTGCCAATGATGCTATTGGCTCAAGAACAGGGTAATTTAAATTTAAAAAAAAAAAAGAAACCTATCAGGTGAAACTGTGGTGAGTTTTGTAAGTGGAGAGGCTGAAGGACTCTTGAGAGAAGTTTCTGGATAAAGCATTATTGAAGACCAGTGTGTGTGAGATGGTGGATTTTTTATCCTGTCCCCTGCTCCCTTCCTTCTGTTAAGATGTAGCTCATTCCTTTCCTGATGGCTGTGACTACTTGTGCCTGCTGAGGTGGTGTAGAAGATGGGGAAGCCTGAGCACTTCACTGTCTGAGCCTTTAGGAAAAGATTGTTGGACTGAGAGATGGATGGCTCAGCACATAATGACCTGCTCTGTCCTTCAGGAGGTTCTGAGTTTTGTTCCCAACACTGAGTCAGGCAGAGCACAGCTACCAGGTGATCCAGCACCTCTGACCTCTGTGGATACTGCAGCCAACACCCTCACAAAGAAATACACATCCACCCATTGTAAATAAATAAATAAATAAATAAATAAAATCTTTAAAAAGAACAAAGAAAGAAAAGGTTTATTGACTCCCAGCCCAGAGAACACTTGCACAGGAAATATCATTCTGAGTTTATCTCACATCAGCTTCCAAATGTATACAACATAAACCCCAAGCACATAAAGTGTTAATTACTAGCTATCAGATAAAAAGAAAGACTGTTAAAAATGAAAGTTATTCATGAAAAAACAGAGATATGATGGGAATTTATTGTTTAAAATATTTGTGAAATTATTTCAAGTCACCACAGATACAAACCAGAAGTGCTAGTTTGCATAAGTGTTTCTTGAGTCCTGCACATGCACCATGCAGGGCAGTTCTGCACTTTATGGAGTGCTGTGCTTCTGGAAAGCTGCAGCCCATCGTCCAAACACCATTTCAGGTTTGCAATCCTGACACTGCACTTTGCTCTTTGATGTTGAAAAGGAAAAAAATCAGTAAAACTAACAATTTATGCTGACGATAATTCAACTACACTAGATCTTCAGATTGCCTTCAGACTGCAGGCTGCAGCTCCAGCTCCATTGTGGAGTAGCCCTGGATGTGCGGCTTCTGTGGATTTCCATAATGGCTTTGCATAATGGATAATTATATAAAGAATGAATCTGCATAATGATGCCAAGTTAAACTTTTACCATAACATTGCACACCAATAATTCATAGATGCAGTTAGAATTACCTCTTTGTTCTGAGACTTTCTTTATAATTTTAACTTCCTCTCTGTGCAAAGTTTCTGCTACTTCCCTCTGGTTATTGGTAGTTATTTGTATTCAGAACTGTTAATGTCTGCTATTTGAATATAGAAAGCAAGAAAATTTTAGTATTTTAACACATATATAAGACCAAACAATGGGCCTGATGATACAATGAATTGATATAAAAATAATCCCCCATTCTCAGAGAAAAGTGCTTATCCACAGGAAATAAGAAAACAAGCCCATTGAGCATCTTACAAAAGATTTGTTTCTGTTCTTTCATTTTCTTTTTTTTTCTTTTCTTTTCTTCTTGTGGAACTTGATTTTGTGTACATCAAAAACAGACAGGGTAATAAAAAGTAAGAGACATCAGAAGTGATGTCTCCCCTCTGTTCTAGATTGGAAAACAAGATTATGGGAAATTTACAGCAGAGAATTAAGCATTTTCTAGTCTTCTTGCCACTAGTCTAATGTTGTAATACATGCATTAGTAATTGTGTGTGTAAGCCATAGGCAGGTATGTCTAAATGAGAATTAACTTGGTTAAATTTTACTGGTTTTGCCAACCTGATACAGCCTAGACTCATTTGGTGAGAGTGTCTCAATATATGAATGTCTCTATTGGGTTGGTCCATGGGTGGTTGTGTTACTTTGTGTAGGAAGACCAACCCCTACTGTGGGCAGCACCATTCCCTAGGGAGGGAGTCCTGAAAGGTGTTCAAGTAGAGAAATCAAAAAATAAGGCTGAGCACAAGCGAGCAAGCAAGCCACCATGCATGAATTTATTTCACTCTACTATTGACTGAAGACAGATATGAGCAGCCATCTGAAGTCTATGCCTTGACTTCCCCACCATGATAGATTTCCACCTAGAATTGTAAGCTGCAACTAATTGCCTCTTTCTCTAAGTTTCTGCTTGTTGGTATATTTTACCATTGCAACATAAATAAATAGAGACAACTAAGAATCTCTAATATTAACTCTGATTGTTAACACTTCTCTTATATTTCATTTTCCCTTAAAGCTGCTTGAGGGGCAATAAAGACAATGACATATTGTGCTCTCTGTGATAGAGTAGATCAGTGTGAAGTGGCAGTTTCATTTAGAAGCTGGTGAGGTACTATCCAGAATTTTGTCTTTCTAAGTAGAAATTAGAGGGCAGAATGTTTACTGGGCAAGGCCTAGAGTGACTTCCTGAAATAAAAGTTTAAATTAATCATTCAGAGTTCAATAACTTGAGAACAAAGAAAAAGAAAGAGTGGAAATGATGGACTGGAAGAGGGGCACAGAGGTTGGTTTGTTTGGACTTTGGGTTTGTTTTCATTTTTATTGACAATATTTTCCCATCTATATTCTGTATTGTAGAAAAGTGGGAGAAAAGTCTATAAATTAATGACAAAAGAAATCTCTGAACATCCTAGACACAGCCTGGATGGACAAAACGGTATGGACACCACAAGCAGAAGTCAATGCAAGAGCACAGCACAAATCTGTGTCATCACCATCTGTAAATTATCTGACACTAGGTCACTCGTTCAACATGATTTCAGCTGAAACATCCAGGGATGCTAGAGATAGCATTTTCTTCCATTAAAACAGCTTTCCCCATTTTCTTTGCAATTGTTACAAAGTGAATTTTTTTTCTCAAGAGGATCAAAATTGGTGAAATGTCTCCCAACAAAATGAAATGTTTTATAAAATAGAGAGAGACTAATTAGACCAGGCCAGCCAAGGAAGACAAAACACAACACTGGCTGCATAGAATGTTTGTATGTAAATCCTACTTGAGATACTATGACTTAAAATTCTAGATTTCTTAAACCTGGTGTGTGTGTGTCTGTGTGTGTGTGTGTGTGTGTGTGTGTGTATGTATGTATGTGTGTGAAGATGTGGGGGTTTGTAGGTATGGGAAGAAATATGTAAGTGTGGGGTGGGTATGTGGAGATGAGTGTGAGTATAGGAGTGGAGAGTAAGGTGGATACAGATAGTGTGGGTATCTTGTGGGAATGGGGGTAAGTGGGTAGATTGAATGGGGATGGTAAGGGGTAGCCATGAGTGTGTAACTGCAGCTGTATTTCACTGCAATTCTCAGGACTTTGTAGAGAAGACTCCTTCAATTTACCAACCAGTAACAAGTCACATTAAAGACTTGAAAACTGGTCTTGGTAGTGCAGAGGACCATAGGATCCATTGAAAGGAGTCTCTTTTCTAGTTCCTACCCTTACTCTCATTGCTGTCTTTAAACACTTCTTCCTGCAGCAGGCTTGAATGCCATCTGGTGTCAGGGCTTATCTGACTGGTCTGGATTGAACCTTTGAAGATGGATCTTTGCAAGACAACACCATAACATTGTCATCTGGATGATGTATTAGTGCAATGCATCTCCAGAATTCTCAAATGAGAAGTTGTCTAAGAGGATTGGCCTGAGAAGGAAATTCAATTCAATCCCAGGACAAGGAAAAAGCCAGTACAGGGGAAGGATAGACCATACAGCAACAGCCTCTGTGAGGAGGCATCTCATGAAATCTTTTTACACTTTTCCTTCCCTGGCATGATAAGAAATAATTATGGATTTTAATCACACAGTTGAAATAATTTTTTTCAGATCTCTGTTTGTAACTCAGTGCAGGCCTGATATATATTTGGGGCACTGTTTTGATTTAGAGATATACAAGTAGTTCTACTTACTTAACATGTAAACCTATATTCTGAAGTAGCCCAGCAGATTACTGTATTAAAATGTGATAGGCTGACCAGTCTGAAAATTCTTAAAGTAAATTCTTGGGTGGCAAAATATTCAGACATAAAAAAGAGAGACACCCCAGGGAGATAAGTTGGGAGCAAAGCACACTCATTACTGAGAATAGAGAAGGGGCCTGGACGTATGGGTTCAGTGGACATGAACCCTTACAGAGGACCTGGTTCAGTTCCCACAGTTCATAGTGTGGCTTTACAACTTTTGATAACTCCAGTTTTCAGGGACCTGAGGCCCTAATAAACTCAGCGGATCACTAAGCAAGACTTGGGTGGACACTTTTCTATTGTCTGTAATCAGTACCCTATCTTGTGTGAACACACATGTGTATACCTCCCCTCCCTGGGAAGACTCATAAAGCAACAAGCTTAGAACACTCAAAATTTTTTCCTGCCTCAAATAATTATAAATGTGACTATCATCTGTGGGGAGCCAACAGAAGGCAGCTATCATCCTTGCAGCCATCTTGAGCCATATACCTTGACAAGAGATTTGATTACAAAAGCCTGCAACAACTGAGCACACTCTGATAACATCTTGTTTTAGATACCCAGGATCTTCCCTTGGGTGTGTGAGACTGAAAGCTGTGATTTAGAGCTGAGACTTAAGGGCGTGACTTAGAGATCAGATTTAGAAATAAGACCTAAGGGTGTGACTTAAGGGCGTGACTTAGGGCATGGCTTAGAAGTGAGACATATAAAAGGCGAGAGACAGACAAAAGAGTGGAGTACAACTTGGAGTAGGAATTAGGCATTGAGGAAGAAGACACTTGGACTAGAGAACTCAGAAGAAATTATTATTAGGTAGTAGGCACTTGGAGGAAGAACTTGGAATTAGACATTAGGCACTTAGCACTTGGAAGAAGTAACTTGGAACTTGGAGACACTAGGTGCTAGGAACTAGGGACTAGGAACTCAAGACTTGGAACTTGAAGAAGAAGAGAGACTGAAGAATAAATGGGATTGAATCACACTCTGTCTGGTCTCCATTCTTCAAGTCCATCCTCACTCTCTCTCTTGCTGAACCCCGACCCACGGACTGGAGCAGCCTGGGGCAGTGCGGGCTCTAACAACTTAGCCCCCAAAACCTTTGGCAGTGTGGGTTCAAGCATTGATAGAGCTGTCTGAGACATTTTGACCCCCAAACGTGGGGCAACTTGGGCCACAACAATCATCCAATACCATATATAGCATGTTTCATACAGCAACTACCTACCCTAAATCTTGAAGCTTTGCTTTGCTCCCAACTCATCTCCCTGGGGTGTCACTGGTTCTCACCTGTCAGTGTCCTGCTCAGATGACTCTCCATCCATTTGCGATGAGAGGTTTAGTCTTCTGAAGACTAAACCTTTCACTTTCATATACACCCCTTGATGCAGCCATCACTTCCCCTGAACATTGCAAAATGCTAACTAGAAAAAAAAAAAAAAAAGGAAGAAAGCTGGCCGCCATAGTTAGATACCCAGGATAAATGTCTCCAGCCATCCTCACACCTGTGGGAATGGATACATGCAGTTATAAGCAGATTTGCTCACCCTAAGACAAATTCTCAGCCAAATACAATTCTTTTATGCCTGAAAAAAGGGAAGTTTTGAATGCATATCTGGTGCCTCTGTTCCACCTTTAAAGTCATGTTGAAAGTCTAAATTTTCTTCCATGAGCTATGTCAGGTCTATGTAGATGTGACAACTGAAACTGTAAAGGTGACATGAAACTCTGTCATGGGAAGTTTAGTAACAGAATCCTATCTCAACCCTCGCTGGGCTTCAGTTTATAAATTGTGCTCTCTGGGATTTCTTCCTGCAGATGGAGGTAATCAGATGTGAGGGGGGTTGAATAGAGTGTGATTTCTATAAACCCACAAAATTGACGGACACGTGTTGAGCTTGTTAAGGCCCTGACATAATCATCTTTAATCATGGTGTCTAGACTGAACGTTAAGCAGGACTACGATGTGACTCAGATTGTCCTTCAACGTCAGCTTTCTTGAAGATGGGTTTTCACACTCGTTATTGAAACCATTTTATTTTATATACATCTCCAAGCATTCACAGATCTGAAACACAAGAAGGTGATACTGAAGTTAACAACTGTGGCGCATTCTAGAAACAAAGGGGAAAATAAGGTTTCTACATAGAGGTGGGTATTAGCATCCCAGAGCAGAGGCTAGTCTAGAGCTCAGAGAGTCCTGGAGCTGTGGTGGAAGGGGAGGGCATGGCTTTGTAACTGTGATAAAGACTACCCTCATCCTTTCATACCAAGCATTCAGACATGAGCAAATGCTTCCAGAGACTTAACCACAGATATCCACCACTGCCAATTTGAAGGCCCGACTTCATTTCTGCTTGGGTTTAATATCCTTAGTTTTCATATTGCTTCCTTCAGAGTCAGTGACTGAGAAATAACACTGGAAAGCACATTTGTTGGCTTTTATAATTCATCTCCTGATATCCCCTGATTTCCACCAGAAAATGTAGAACCAAGAGTAGTCTACTTTACCAAACTTTTGGTAAGTACCAAAATTACCCCAAGCAATTTATATTCATTTCTTGAACTTCAAATATACCTGTAATATAAATGATATTATTTGTTTCTGGGCTAAAGGACATGAGGTTTTTAGCATGTAGTTTTTCTAAGTGTAGCAGCTGTCTTTGTAATGCATACTCAACTCTGGTGCATCCCAAGCTCAAGCTGTTAGGCACAATTAAGGAACAGATAGAATGTGAGTCACTGTCTATACAGATGGGTAGTTTTAGGTTTTAATGGGATGATAACTTTATCCAGACCCAAGAATCTCTGCTTTTGGACTTCATAGCATGAATTGATGTTCACATCAGAGTGGCAATGGAGGCTGCATGTGCCCTGTCTGGGCGGCTGTCTTGTTGAATCCTGGTGCATGGGCATCTCAGAGGGTGCATCAATAATCATTGATTGCATTTGATGCATTTGATGCAGCTTGATGGCATTTGATTTATAGATCTAGAAATTTTTTATATAGAGAGATGAATCATTCATATTACCAAACAAAGAACTTTATTAAACAAAATTTCTCCATTTGCTTATGACATTTCAGAACAAAGGGTACAGTCCAGCTAAGGGTAATGGGCCTGCATTTAGATAATTTGAAGCAAAATGGGAGTGGCCATGGACAACAGATGATTGCCTTCATCTTGGCGATCTAGCTATCTAGTAAGACAGAAATCATATATCTCTTTGTATATCAATGATAATATTATCTGTGAGACCAATTCCTTCCCCTGCCTGCCTTATTAATAGTTTCACTGACTGAAGCTGCCAGGTCCCTGGTCTCTATATGCTTCTGGCAGCAGCAGCAGGTTGTGTAGTACACAGGGAACCAGGGACCTGCACATCTGAAGATATTGTCTGTCCTATATTTGCAAAAATAGTTTGCTGACCTGCCTTGCATATAACAAAAAAGACCACACCCCTGCTTCCAGGGTGTTTCCTTCTGGGTTTTATGAATAACTTGAACTCCCGCTGCTGCATCTGACAAGGCCAATATTTAGATGGCTAGAATTGCCATAATATTTTGTAAATTCCAGCAAAGATCTGATTCCCTGTGTATTATGCAACAAATCCATTAGATAAATCAATATTATTTTATTTTGCCAAGTTCAGCTTAACTAGCAAACCAAATGATAACAACCACATGTCTCTCAAGTTGACTGACACTGAGACTTCACATTTTCCTGTTATCATAATGGTATTTAATAACCCTCATATAGTTTTCTCCATACCTATGTCATGGGTTTATTTTATTATATAATTCTGAAGGTATACATTCTTGATTTTTTTTTATTTATAGATAAAATGTGTCTCTAGACCTCTGTCTAGGAACATAGCTGTTCTGAGTCAATTTATGTAGTAGCCACTTATGAGTGAGGAAGGATTTTTTTCTCTTGGAGTAGGAGCTGAGAGGTAGCACATTTGCCCAGGAGGCCTGTCGCCTCCACTGAGTGACAGCCACTGAAGCAGCTCTGGGCTGAACAGTTTCTGCAAAGTAAGATAAAAGTCACTCTTTGATCAACACCCACTGGCTAGAGAAAGCACAAGAAACAAACAGTAGGGGGAAAAACTGTCAAATAAAATCAATAGGGTCTCTGCCTGGGATTTGGGAACTCAAACAATGGGAAAATGTGTGATTTAATAGTATTGATCTTCAGTGATGTCCTCCGCAAAGCTGCTCTCAGCCTTCGAAGGAGCTCGCTGTGTTAAGTGTTCATCACTCACAGCTCTGTAAATCTGATACTCCCCTTGATGTGTCCAAATTATACTGCAGTCTAACCCATAAGGAACACAGTCTCCATGCTCTGGAGACTAAATAAGTAAACTGTATGGATAACTCTGAAACGGCAGATTAAACATGGCAGGTTTGGGATTGCTCAGTACTGACCCCAGAGTAGAGTCTACCTCTGACTGAAAACACACAAAACTGAACCTGAGCTCTGCACTTAGGGGAGTAATGCTTCCTGCCCAGGATGCAGAATTCACTGCTTCTCCTGCCCTGATGAAGGATAAAAACTAAAAACCAGAATGAAGCAAAAGTAGATAGTTTTATACCAAATATATTCTCACACCTAAAACAAAGAAATAAGACAATTTCAAAGGTATCCTGTATCCCAAAGTCCATTAATTCTGTGATTCCAGTCATGATATAATTCACATTACAGATATAAGATTGCTTTTCATTGCATTTTCTTAAATTTATAAATTTGGATTTATATTGATGTTTTGTGCATATATACTCAGAGTTATAAACATTTAAAGAAATCTGAGGTGTAGAATGCATAAACATTTTGTAAAATACATAATTAAGTAACATTTCATTTCCTGGAACATTCAGTAGGTCAATATAAATTCAACTGATCCATGGAGCACAGAGTGATACAATGGGTATTGTCCATTTTATCTGGAAAGATGAAGTCTTGTGTAATGTTTGAAATGTTTGAGAGGCAGTTCACAAGGGGCACTGAGCAGTCAGCAGATGTTAGTGAGTGTGTTGTTTGAATCATTGGTAGATGCTAAGCACGGATAGCTGGATGGGGAAGATGCAAGTGTGTGCATTTTTTTTTCCTTTATCACTATAGAGTGCTCTGGCCTCTGAGAAAAAAAGCACCAAGGTACTGTAGGATACAGAGATAACACAACAGTTGTCTGTACCAAACACTGACTGAGCAGAGGTGAGGTTGAAGACTCCATGACACAAAGTAGGAGCTAGGAATTTCTACCCAGGATAGCTACTTCAGTAATAGTGGCCAACCTGAGAAAAGGGAGTAGGAAAACCTAGTAGAGTTCTGGGTGAAGGGAAGAGAGAGAGAGAGAGAGAGAGAGAGAGAGAGAGAGAGAGAGAGAGAATGCAGGTAGGGGTTGGGGTACAGAGATTAAGACGCAGGGCTCATGACTAACTACATGGCATGCCAGAGCCCTATGCTGAAGGAAGAGAGCATACAGCAAAGGTAATTACCAATAGGTTAGACCACAGGTTAGTACACAAGTGTGGATAAGTTTACCATTTTACTCACAAAGAAACCATATTTATAAAAATAAGTAAAAATATCAAACTCAGAAACTATGTAGTCTCTCTATAAATTTTGCATAATTTTTTCATTGAGACTATATTGTGTTCAGCATTTTAACATACATTAAACCAATTACACATGTGTCTACTTTGCCACTTTAATACCAAGATCAGGGAAAGCTGTTCCCCAAACTAAACATGCCCTGCAGTCTGCCTCAGAGGACTCTGTCTCTGACGCTGGGTCACAAACACAATTCTTTTGTTAATTTTGGTTGTGGAAGCTTATGTTCATGTTGGTGCGACATAAGGGAAGTATTGTTCTTATTTTAAATGAGCCTGGTTGGTTTTCAGAAAAGGTAGAACTCCGTGATCCAATTGCCCTGGTACAGAGACTTCCTTCCCACTGCTTCCAGTCTTTATGTACAATATTTCCCTTCTATTTTCTTCAGATAATTTTCTTTGATCAGTCTCTAAACGGCTTTCTTTTCTTCTCCACCAGGAATCATAAGAAGCGTATTACCGCCCTTTGCAGAACTCAGAACTGCGTATCAGGGCTTCAGGCTCACTGTCCATTTTTCATGCCGAAGAGAAATCGTGTTTGATTTCATTTGTTTTAAATTTTGTCACCACATGAGCATAAAATAGCACATAGAATTTTTCTTTCTGGAAATGATAATAAAATATTTTAAGAGGTGGAAAATATATTTCATTTGCTTACTTAAGAAGCAGAGACCATATCATGCCCTAAAGCCTCTGAATTGTATGTTTATTTCCCTCCCAGAATACTAAGACCATAAATCATCAATGAAGTGGGAATGTAGCTGTCTCATTTCTTGTTACCTGTGCAAGTGCATTTGTTTAAAACACCCGAAGGTAGTGGTGGCGCACGCCTTTAATCTCAGCACTTGGGAGGCAGAGGCAGGTGGATTTCTGAGTTCAAGGTCAGCCTGGTCTACAGAGTGAGTTCCAGGACAGCCAGGGCTACACAGAGAAATCCTATCTCAAAAAAACAAAACAAACAAACAAAAAACAAAATAAAAAACAAAACCAAAACAAACAAACAAACAAAAAAACCTTAAGCTTTTCAATTAGAAGAACAAGAGTGGGTTTAGCATTCCCACAAGCGCACGCATAAAAGCACACACACAGAGGCATACACCCAGGGACACAGATACAGAAGCATGCGCACATACACACGCGCACGTGCACGCGTGCACACACACACACACACACACACACACACACACCACTCACACTTAGATTTCTGTGGGAGCATGGAGCACATTAGAGGCAGCTTCCTTCAGGTTCTTGTGTTGATCTTTGGAGTTTTATCTTATGGTAATGCAAAGTCACACTTACCCACCTGGATTGTTTTGATGACAAGTAGGCATAATAGACACCTACAAATTTATTAAGCCAAGAGTCACTTTTTCAGAGGAGGGGGGCTTGACATTCTCTAAGTACAGGATTATATAGTCATGTACCACACATCCAGACCAAGGAGTCTTGAACAGTCTTAAGAGCATTGCCAGCAGATTCATCTTGGCATTTAAAATTGGAAAGGACCTGAATAATAACACTAATAACACGTGACTTTTACCAACCCTTCATGCCGCCTGTTAAACTTTGTTAACTATCATTTTCCTAGTCAAATCTAGAATAACAACAAACAGTGACAGGAAACAGTCCAGGACTCTTTTGTGGACTTGAGAACCATCATTCCTGGTACACTGCTTCTATTATTTCATAAAAATTATTAAGAAATTTCTCTAGGAAATTGTTGGCGTTCAGAAGAAACACTAAGTGACTCCGACATTTATTTCTGTTTTCCTATCGATTCTGAGCTATACACTAGGTGGGTTTAATGGAAAAAGGTTGACTGATCTGCTTTCTGCGTCTGATCCCATCCAGTAAATATCTGCCCACTGAGGAAACGCTTCATCCTCTAAGTTGTTGCTAAGATTTATGTGGCTGACTTCTGAATAGCTCTCTTCCAGAGCATCTATTTGTCACTGAGTCAACTGCCCCTTCCTATGATAAAAAGCTTAGGTATTTCACTGCTCACTGGAGGAATTAGTCTTAAGAAAGGACCCTCCCTCCCATGCTCGATTTAATACCATCTAAGAGCGGGCGATGAGACTGGGAACTTCTCACCAGCTGTAGCCTTTATTTTCAGGAGAAGTTGAAAACTCCTGCAACCCTACAATCAGATCAGCTCCCTCTGTAATTGAGACAAGGGCTCTCCCATTCCTCATGATTAATATCCAGGCTGCCTGAAACACGTGGGAGGTGGAACTTGCCGTGCAGTTAAAGGGTAAATGGAACTTTAGGAAGCAGCCACAGATTTAATTCTGGGAAACTTAGAACTGTATCTGTAAGCATGTGTTCTTTTCTGTTAGGTGACACTGTTTGGATTCTGATGGAAGCCAGAGAGCTCAGAACATTTCTCTGGGAATCCATTGTCTGTGTGATGTTGAAATGTAACCAAAGTCAGATCACCAATGCCCGTTGGTAATGAGCAGTGGACACAACAGAATTTCCTTTCATTAACCGATGACGAATCTGCTCTATTTCCTAGCTTCTATCCCATCAGACTAGTAGACTAGAAAGTGTTTCAGACTCTCCAAAACAGATTATCGCATGTCACCGGCTTTTGTTAGAAGTTTCCACTTAGCTACTCTTTAACTATCCTCCATGTTAACTTCCTTAAGCAAATCACTTGTCCGGGACGCATGAGGCATGGAAGGCAGCCATTTGTAATAGGTTAAAGGCTGAACCAAAGGTCCTTCAAGTCTCTAGTCAATACTGAAATGCCATTCTACCAACAAATAATAAGATAGTTTTCTTTCAAAAAGTCAAATAGTAATCTGTACTTTGTGGGCCCTACATTTGTTTTGATTTTTTTGTTGTTGTTGTTGGAGTGTTTATTTTTGTTTGGTGATAGCAAAGCCGTAATAGTTTATGGAACCATCTAAAACTGTTCAAAATGATCTGCAGCACTTCTTAAACTAAATGTCTTAACAAAAGGAAAAATTTAAAAAGCTAGAGAAAAGAAAATATTATAAAATCAATCTCTATTTTTAACTAACATTGTACATTGATTGTTTCATACATGTATATAATACATCCTGATCTCTCTCTCTCTCTCTCTCACACACACACACACACACACACAGAGAGAGAGAGAGAGAGAGAGAGAGAGAGAGAGAGAGAGTTCAGTTCTATCATCTGCCCATCCTTCCCATGAATGTATTAATGTATTTCTGTGTTCCCCTCTTTTGTGTTGACACATGTACTTAACACTGGCCATCCTCACTTCTGCCCTCTCCGTTCTTCCTCCCACACCCCTCTGCTCTCAGCTCCCTGTATCATTCCCATCTTTTCTCACATTTCCTTCATTTTGTTTTATGAGCCACTGCATTTAACCAGGGCTGTCTACATAACCGTTGGTTTGAGGTTATCAGTTAGAGTCTGGTAGGGACCATCAGCAGGCTCACAAGTAAGAACAGTGACTGTTGTCTCCCAGAATCTATCAAAGGTCAATTGTTAAATGCCAAGAATTAATTTTATGTTTTGAAAGGAATCATTGTAAATAATTATAATTAAATAAAAGAATATAAAGGATATAAATATTTATATTCATAAATATATAAGATATAAATATAAAGGATGAAATAACCACTATAAGCCTCTCGTATTTTTCCTAATTAAAAACTAGTGGACCAGCATTTGTGATTTGATCTACTAAATCTAGGACCATTCTGTGGATTAGAGGTTTTCTTGCATAGTGTCCAGTGATTTAGAAAAGAGTTAGCAAACCATGTGTTGCAGGCTCTATGGAAGAGTCCCACTGCTGGCTGCCCATGCCTTGTTCCACAAAGGAGCATCTATGACCAGTGTCAGATGTTCCTCGCACCTGTTCTCACTGTATAGCTACTGAATCCAGTAGGTACAGTGGAGACTATATAGCCTGGAAATTTAAAATGTAATATATTTATTTCTTTATTTTCATGGAGAGTCTAGGTCCTGATTTTAAAAATCTGGATAAAATATGTGAATGTAAAGTATCTACTAAAATTTATGCTTCATGAATTTGGGTATCTGGTGTTTATTTTTATGTTTTTTCCCCCAAAGAACACCTTGTCATTGCTACTAAAAAGATACATATGGCTACATTTTTAGAAACAATATAATGGCATCTTCTTTAGCCACCTGGAACATCTTTCCTTTAGAGAGAGAAATTTAAGACCAAAGATTTAGAGATAGATCCTAAGCCTTATCAATATGAAGTCTATGTTCTTAAACTTCATGCTAGAATTTGAGAATAGAAAAAAGAATAAGTAATAAGTAACATTCAAATGACCCCTGCCATACTTTGACAGCATTGGATCTATAGTTATAAACACACACCATCATCCACTTTTTTGATAATTAATTTTTAAATTACATAAACCACAGTAAAAGTGGTTTCTAGAGTCAAGCAGAGAGGCATTTACATTATGCCAAACAATTTCCAACTTTTAACAGAAACGATATTCATTTTATACTGAATTCCCAGTGTAGAGGAAGGAACACTAGAGTCTAAATTAGTCTTCAGTTGCTGACGGAAGGAGAACTCAATTTGTGAGCTTTACATAGTGATTAGGTAGAGGAGAATCTCAGCCCTGAGACCCATTTCAAGACAAAGGGGCAATCAAAATGGCAGCACAGATCTTCAGCTTCCAGCTTCAGCCATAGCAACACAGAGAGTAAGGGGACAGAGCTGACCCACTGAGGGCCCCGTTGCAGGTTATCAGG
This sequence comes from Arvicanthis niloticus, assembly GCF_011762505.2. Lineage (NCBI taxonomy): Eukaryota > Metazoa > Chordata > Mammalia > Rodentia > Muridae > Arvicanthis > Arvicanthis niloticus. The sequence goes on from NC_047661.1 coordinate 132,489,983, forward strand.
ATCTAATAGCAGGACCCACAAGTGCAAGAATGCCATTTCAAGGCACTCTATAAATAAGATCCTGTTTTCAGCATGGAAGGAACTATTTTTAAAAACAACATACTGACAGACACTTTCATATTCAAAGGACTCAGCATTAGTTAAAATTAAATCCTCTATTAACAAAGAGGCTGATGTTGTGAAAACTCTAGCTGGAGTTTTCCTCAAGACTTTGGGAAAAATCACTGAGCATTGATGAGTCCTCAAATCAAAGTGTACCTGCAGGACAGTAGCAGGCACCACTGGGGCTGCTAGGGCTGGCCACCCACTGTGCTTTTATGTGAATATTTCAGCCTTTGTCACATGACACTGACCTGTTGCTGCAGACTCAAATACTTACTGAGTTCTGGAGGGCAGGGAGGTCCAAATCGGGTGTGACTCACTAGTTTTCTGGTGGAGTCTTCTTGGTTCCTCAAGGCCAACTTCTTGCTGGCTCCTCACTCTGTATAGGGCAGGCTTGTCTTTCCTGTCTCTTCCTCACTATGTTCAAGGAGTCATTATTGCTCATGAATCACAGCCTGTGAAATGCCCACTGGGACTTTAGGACCTCACCAATAAACATTGGAGTATAAATCATTCCACCTCAGCTGTCCACTCCGTCCTTCATGCAGGAAATCTACATTCAGTCCTTCCAGCCCAACTGACTCCAAAGTCAGTTGTTCCAAGGCCATCTCTCAATTCTAGAGTCCAAAATTTCCTCTAAATGTGATTTTAATCAAAATCACAAAGTAAGTCTCAATGTGTGATTTTTTCCTGAGGAAAATCTCTCCAGCACTGAGCCTCTAAGCCAAACTAGTCATGTGCCAATACAAGCTAGTAAAATGGAATTTTGGCTCAATTTTTTTCAAGTACATACTTAATTCCACAATTTTCATTTTCTCCTTTTTTCAAAATTTTCCAAATTCCCAAAATTAATGTTGACCCCATTGTCAGACAATGGCACAAAGCACAAATGAGCAATGAGCCAAAAGAATACTTCAGATATTACATTGTAGTAGAGAATTAATTTGCCAAAAATTATATCTATTCATTTGAGGCCCATTTGGAGGCAGGAAATGTGGAGAAAAGCAAAGTACACCTGATTGTTTCAGTAGCAAGATAAAGGTATAAATACCCATGTTGTAGAAATGGTCTAACAGAATGAAACTCACAGGTAAGAGGACTTTCTCCAGATGAGGCACATATACGTATGCCCTGCATGGTGAAGTTTGTTAACTCTGTAACAGGGAAGGGCAGATTGGGCCATGTGGAGTAGTGATATAGGAGTGTTTGGAGACCAGCATGAGGATTTTAGTGCTTGGTGGAGATTTTAGGGGTTTTTGGTTTGTTTGTTTGTTTTTTTTTTTTTCAGTGAAGACTGAAAGCCATTAAAGGCTTCTGAGCATTGAATAGTATTAGCAGAACTATGCTTTTATAAAGATCAAACCTGCAGAGACATGAGTACAGGAAGACAAAAATCTATTAACTTCATAAAGGCGGTGATTTTTATCAGCTTGGTTCACTATTGTTCGCCTGTCACCTATATCTCAATAGGCGCTCAATAAAATCCTTACTGAATGAATGAATCAATTTCCTGATTTTGTGAAGGCCATGGAAGGAAAGTCTACTTTTATGTGAGATACAACTATAAATCGTGGGGGAAATGCAGTCGTGAGGAGGAGGTGGATCCAGAGGGAATAGCCAGCTGGTGGACAGAACGAAGAATGGTTTAGAAAGGTCTGTGTTCTGTTAAGTTATATGCTGCTGGCTTTAATCCCCAATTATAAACATAGTTCAGAATTGGAATTGAAGAAGAAAGCAGAGAGCTTGCATCATACTATCATAAATATTTTAAGTAAAGAAAGCACAAATTTCATAAAGGGCACAAGTGGCCCAAACAAGCTTTTCAGAGGCTTGTTTCAGGAGAGAATGTGTGATGAGAGTAGCTAAGGAGTTGTCACTAATCATGACCCATGACCTCAGTGGCTATGAGCCTGATGGTCATCCCTCTGCTCAGCAAGTTTGGCTTTGGGAGGGAACACAGCTGGCTAAATGACTTACAATCCATGACACCCACAGGCCTGAGAATCTGATCCAGCAGAGCCTAAAACAGGGCAGCAAAGGACAGAGTAGATCCAAATGCACCTTTCAAGCACATAGGCCCCTGAGCAAATTACTTGTCTTGTCTTTTCTTTGTCAGTGAGAACAGAGACTGGAATATATAAAAATACATTTTACCTTCTCTTTTGCCTGGTGTAAACACCAATTATACCTCCCAATTAAAAACATAAGAAGCCAAGTGAAGACAAATGAGCCTCACCCTGTGAGGGAGCTCTTCTGTCTGCCACAGTGAATGCCTCTCTGTTCTGTTAGAGTAACATCCAGCATCTTCACATCCACTGTGCGGGAGGAACAACAGCCACCCTAGCATTTGCCTACAAGAAGGAGAAGCTCCATCCTAGGGAGAGGTTGTGTGTGAGATGCACAGGGAAAGCAAGACCTGAAATTCAAATTCTAAAACTATTGAAAAGCTGGCTAAATAAAAGGGCAGGATTTAGCAGTCATTTGGAGATTTAATGTGGCCCAGCCTGTTTCATTTCTTTTCTCATGAATTGAAAAATCAAAAGAAATTCTTTTAAAATTCATGTTTCACCCCTACCTTCTCTTAAGGACTACTACAGCCAAATGACTAGTTTTTACACATAAACCTTTTTCTTAACCTATACATGAATGGCTTCTGGCTGGTTTGTTTGTTTGGTTGGTTGTTTGGTTGGTTGTTTGGTTGGTTGGTTGGTTGGTTGGTTTTTTTTTGTTTTGTTTTTCATCCCCATATTTAAGGACAATTTTGGGAAGCACCTAACATCACCATATTGTTTCCTCCGGTCTTACCACCTAACCCCTCTTTAAAGGCTGTTCAAAATGCTCCCTCCTAATGCTGAATATCATTTGGCATTTTTAGCATGGTTGGAGTAGAATTACAGAACTTTGCTTTCCTTAATTTTGAAAGAGGCAGATAGTGAACCATGAAGTGTTTTTCTCCTTCACGTGTAGAAATGTACTCAAATCTTCAGCAAACATTTCTTTAATGAGAACTGTGTGTGTGAAAGTGGGGATCCTTGTGATAGCTTGTGTCTTGGGGAACCCTAGATCAAGCATGACCTCTCACCCTATTCAGACTGTATCCCAGAGATTGCATGAGCCTGCTGCCATCGGCTCACACAGGGAATCTAAGTCTTCAAGAAACTGTATTGTGCTAATGATGTTGTTTGCATTCATCACGGACACACAACACATCCTAACCTTCCCACTGCCACTGTTGAGGTTTGGATAGGATGTATCTAAAATGACTGAAGAAACAGTACACTCTCAGGGCAGATTGTTAATGATGTATCTCATTTTTTGTAAACCAACGAGACAAAGATGTTGACCTTCAAATATCAAAACCTAGATCCTGTTGTTGTTCAAAATATTTCAAAAGATACACAAACAAATGGAAAATACTATAATAGATGGCTGAACTAATATGCAATAGACAAAAGAAATGCTTAAATAAAAATTTAAAAGTTACAAAGTAATATTTCCAAATATTATAAGATATTTTATCTAATAAAGCAAGATGGGCTTTGATCAGTGTTCTTGATAACTCTGAGCTTTTTATACTGAGAATGAAGAAAATATCGAAACAAAAACCATGGAGGTAGGTTGCTAAGCATGGCCAGACATTCTGTGGCTATCCTCCTTTCTGAATCAGTCATTTGGACAGAATGTAAGAACGTTAAACCCTACAGCATGGGTTTAAAGTAGATGAGTTTCTCTGTCTTTCTAAAGCCCTTTGATTCATAGCAATAATCCTGAAACAGTTCTTCTGAGATGCCTGTGAGCTCACAGCATTACTGTACAGTGTACTCTATTCAGTTACTGCCTCCTGGCACCATGCTCATAAAAACAGTACAGAAGCTGAATCTGAGCAACCTCAAATACACTTTTAAGTGTTACATGTATCCACTCATGTATGTGTATTATTAATTAGATGTTTTATTTAGTTTATGGTTAGTTTTATGTAGATATGCCATGTAAAATATTCATTTGGCAGTCTTTACTGAAGCTTTACTTATGTTTTTACTTTAATATCTGCAGTTATCATGCTCCAGTGCATTTTTTGCACAAATTGTGTAAGTGGTACATCTTCTCCATCATTGTAGGAGAGAATGTCTCCTTCATTTGTTCATCCAATTGAACACCCTCTCATTCATTGCACAACAGATTTACGTTCACTCAATTTCTTTAGTATTTTGGAAATTACATAGTAATCAACAGAGTATAGTTACTGGTAGGTTAAAATTACTGTATAGGTAAAAAAAATAACCATCAGTAAGCAAACTTTTTGGTAATGATAATATTTAACTTGAAATTGAGGAGACTTTCTGATGGAGATTCAAGATGAAATGTGTTTTGAAACATGAACAATAAAACACACCACTAGGGCTGGGCTAGATAGCTCAGTAGTTAAGAATGGTTTCTTGCCAAGTATAAGGACCTGCTTTACTAAGCACCACATCAGAAGCTTCGCCTGGCTCTGTATTACTGAATCCCTAGTATTGGCAGGTAGAGATGGGCAAGCTATTGTTAAGTCAACCTATGTAAAGCCGTGAGTTTTCAGGTCAGTGAGCAATGTTGTCTCAAGACATTATGATGGAGAATCATGAAAAAATCATATTTTTAAAAAATTCCAGCTTTGTTCTCTGCATATGTGTGCAGAGGCATGCATGTCTGGTAGTGTACCCACACACTCGTATATACCATATACAAGTGCATACCGCACGAGCATACTACACACATCACACAGAGATTAAATAAATAGTTATGATGAATTAATCAGAATGTCAAGAATGGGTAAATGCATGCTGAGTTGGAGATACCTACTGGTAGAAAATCCATGTAGAATTTTCATGTAAATCTAATAGAAAGCCAAGAACAGGAAGTATCTGGTACCTGGTGAAGCAAATTCAGAAGCTGACAAAGCTGATTTCTTTTGGAATCTCCATCAGAAAGTCTCCTCAATTTCAAGTTAAATATTATCATTACCCCAAAGTTTGCTTATTTATAGTTATTTTTTACCTATACAGTAATTTTAACCCACCAGTGAAAGAGATGATAGTGTGTGGATTAAACATGAACATTCCAAGAGAGATTTTGGGAAATGACTGTTAAAAGGGGGCTGACCACGAGAGAATCAGGAAATGTTACTGGAAAAGAGATAGAGACAAGACAAATGAGCGTGACTGTGCCTTCAGAAAAGCTGAAGTTTGGGGGTAGGACCATTCTTTGCCATTGCATTGGAAGGTAATTGAATGCTTGTGACTTTACTAGAAGCTTCTGGTGACACACCAGCAGTCAGATGTGGGTTACAGAGATACGCAGATTAAAAGTGGCTGAGAGAGCAGAGGGAGACATGTGGAAGGAAAGGAAGGTTGCATGTGAACCCTCATAGATTTTTCTGTGTTACCAAACTTTTCCTGGATTCCTGACTCTTTCAACTATTTACCCATCCAAACAAGTCATAGGCATTTTGCCTTTTTGAAAAAGTCTCAGAGCCCAGGCCCTGTCAGTGAATGTGTGACACGAAGCTGAAGCATCAATAATGTATCAGGTCTAGTTTCCTAAAGTCTACTAGATCTGGGCAGGTGACATTTACAGCTCTCACATGGGAAGCCTGGCAAAGAATAAAGGAATGTTTGGACCAGGGCAAACTGTGTTCAGAAAACAGATAAAACCCCAAGGAAATGTTCCCTCTTTTTTGACTAATATATGCAACTCAAGTTCACAGTCAAAACATCCAGAGTTGGATGTTAAAATGCATATCTGTAGACTGTGCCTGTAGAACCCGTACCCACCTGTAGAACTCTTATAGATTTTGATCATTTCCCCTAAAGATAATGTTCTCTTTCTAAAGAAAAGCAGTTTTATCAGATGTTTGAGTATCGAATGTAAGTACATTGGCCTTTTAAGACCTTGTCTAATCTTTAATGCTAGAAATACTTGATAGAAATTCAGAATTTGTTTTAGCCATGATTCCAAAAGGAGCTCTGTCTAAAACAGAAAAATAAGGAGTTGCCTTGAGACCATATTGGATTTGAGAAACTGAGCTAACCCATCCTCAAGTTGCCCATGAGCCAATAGCTTCTAAGGGCATTGGAAGTTTAACAGTAAGAATGTGTGCATCTTCCCTTCTTATCCAGTGTTTTTTCAGTCTCTGGGAATTGCTTCTTCTGTAACCTTCTGTTGGAAACATCTCATAAAATCAGTTTTTGCTGCTGCTGGTGGTGGTGGTTTTCTCATCCTGCCTCTTCTGTTGCAGCCTTTGGCCTTTCTGTGCATAAAGAAAAACTCAACAGGCTTGAGTGTTATTTCTCAGACCTATCAGTGCACATCCTTAGGTGTAGAATAAGGATAAGTCTTTAGAACATGTCTGTCAAAAAACTAAACTTGATTTCTGAAAAAAAAAAAAAGCAGCAAATCCTCAGAGACCTGTGAGGACAGTGAGCAAGAGTTGTTCACAGCCTGTCAGTGCTGACATGAGAGCTTCTCCCACAGCTTGTAGACAGGAAGTGCAGCTCAGGGTCCGAATGCTTGGCCTGGCGTGCTAGGGCCTGAGTAAGATCCCTATTACAAAATACAAAATAAAACAGAACAAAGGGTCATGGAACAGAGATTTTAATAAATTTGAAACTGATAGTTTTAATTTCATAGAGAAATGTTGCATTAAGCTGTCTCTCTCATGCATTTCCAAATTATCAACTAATTTGGTGAGCAATGTGTTATGCCTTATATTTCTGTCACATGACATGGAACCTGGCTCTGACACACAGAGCAATCAATACTGTGTGTTGCACATGGTGCTAGGGAGACTGAAGCAGAAAATTGTGAGCATACAATCCAACACACCAGTTGACGCTGAGTTTCTGATACAAAATATGCATGATAGTTGGGTCTCTAATTCTACATCATGTTTCTATATCATGGTATCATCTTATAATTCACACATTTGTCAAGTTATAATTAATTTAAAGACAAATATCCAGATAGCAGTAATTTCATATGGAATTGTAAAATGGTTTGAACAATTACATTATTTTGCTTTTTGCTTTTTCAATCTTTTATACTTCTTTTTGTTTGTGCTTTGAGAATTTTAGACACACATACAATGTATTTTAGTCATCTTCACCTCCAAATTTTGAACTCCGCCTCATGTTACTCTCCAGAGTTCATATCTCTTTAAATATTTTTTATCTCACCGAATCCACTTTGTTCTGTTTTTATGTGCATGAATGTGAGGCCAATGACTGGAGCCTGATCAACCTACCAGAAGTCTCACCAGTAACAAACCTGCCTCTTCCTCCCCCAGAAGAGAATTGTCTACCATTCCTCAGCTGGGAGTGGTGACTCTTTCCACTGAGCTAGTACATTATCTGGCTTTATCTTGTGCAGACAATCAAAGCTGCTGAGATTTACCTCCATCTTTCTTGACTTCTAGGTCTTCTGTGATGGTCCCTGAGCCTCGAAGGGCAGGTGATATACACAGAGGGCTGGGGACTGCACCTGATTTGTGAAGCTTAAGTTTTCTATAATTACTGATAGATACATAGGTGTCACGGAAACTGGAGACATGAGCTTGGTTTATTGATGTCTTTATGCCTAAAGTAGAGAGAAGTCTGATCACTGCCTACCATAAGTCTCCCTGTTCTCATCCTTGTTCATATGTGTGCACAATAAAGCACTGAAATGTCAAAGACATTGTAACTTTGACCTGCCCACCCCCCTGATGTTAAGTTCTGGATGATACCTTAGGGCTTTGTCACTGTGTGTGCTGCGGAGAGAAGCCTCCAGAAGACCCTGTATATGAAAACAGTGTGTCATAGTCACCTGTCCCTGCAGAGGACTCCAGCAGCAATCGTTACAGGGAAATCCAATTTTGCCTGCTCCACTGGTGGGAGCCAAGAAAAAAAAAAGTGTAATTTTTAAATGAAATTTCTTCCTAAAAATAAATATAAGTAAATAAATAAATAAATAAATAAAAAGAGAATTAAAAAACCTAAGAACTTATGTTTCTATCATAGAAATACATTGTTCTTTTATGTAGAGTTGGTTCTAACCACACGTATTATCTCTAATTAGCAATAGTTGTGCTAATTTAAAAAAAACACAAAAGTATATTTGTTGCTTTTTTTTCTGCTTCATAGAGAATTCCTTGAGTGATTCTCTATGTGCCTCCAGACCTCAGGGTGCCAATGATCTCAGAGCTGGGTCCACAGGCAGCAGATACTGGTACTGGTGCGGGCACAATGGCTGAGAACACATGGAGGCCTGGAAGGGCGTGCTTGCTCTATCCTACCTATTTCTTAAGTTGTTTCAAAACCAGGAAGGAGGCTGTGGAATATGGCCATACAAAGACCAAATTAGGCTTCATTAACATGAATTATAACCTTAATCTTTTCTTTAATAAATACCTGAATCAATAATTTTTTAGAGAACAAAACCTAGAAACTTCATATTTTCTGATCTCCAGTGCTTCTTAGAAACACAAAAGTAAAAATTCAAATCATGACAAAAGTAGGCTTGTTACTCATCTTTATCTTTTCATGTTCAAGTTTTTATATAATTAGATTCCAGAGACACACTCAACATTCACACATACACAAATACATGCATAGATACAATCCAATCACATTTACTAATCAATAGACACACACACTCAACACACAAGCATTTGCATAGATACAATCCTACATACACACATACACACATAATCTCACACACTCATCTCAAAAATATACACGTAAACAAAATTGCACACACATTCCACACACAATGCTGTCCCTATTTCTCTATACTGGTAGCATACCTGCTGGAGATGAGTTAGAAAAACCAAGATCTAAATATAATAAACTATATTAAAAGATTTGTGAAAATTGAGAACTTTCAATTTTGTTTAATGACCTTTCATAATAAAAACATATAAAAGAGTGTATTTCATAACATTTTGGAAAAACTTAAAATATTTCTCTAAAATGTACTTTCAAAGATTGAGAACCATTAGATATTTTCTATATACCGTGTGTGTGTGTGTGTCTTTATGTGTGTGTGTCTGTATGTGTGTGTCTGTCTGTGTATGTCTATATGTATGTGTGTCTGTCTGTGTGTGTGTCTGTATGTGTATGTCTGTCTGTGTGTGTCTGTCTGTGTGTGTCTGTATGTGTGTGTCTGTATGTGTGTGTGTCTCTCTGTGTATGTGTGTCTGTGTGTTGTATGTGTATATAATGTATATGTGCCAATGATATCTGATAAGCACGAAACAAAATCAGCCTGCAAGTTTTACACACAAAATTTTTGAAAATTGGTATCTGCCACTGCTATCACTTTAGAAGGAGCTCAAGCTTTGATGTACAGCACCATTTCCATGGGTTGATTTTGTCTATTTTCCAAAATCATGTGTAGTTCTTGACAATGCCACTGTCAACTTTCTGAGTATGAAATGCAAACACTGGACAACTTCCATCAGCACCTTAGTATTAGACCAAATAGTTTTTAATTCATATACACGATGCAGTTCTTGTTTCCAACTGATAATTCAAAGTTGCTTGTGTTACTTTATAGTGAAGCCATATCCCTCGACTTTAGAGTCTCTATCCATTTCCCAGAGAATCTCTTAGGCCCTCTATTACAGACATCTCCTCACTTAGAACTCCTCTCAGTTAACTTTTATCAGATTTGATTTCAAAGTTAGTGTCTAATTCTCTCTCATATGAATAACCTCCAAATCAATTAAAAAAAACCCTAGTTTTAATTTTTATTAAAGCTATTCATTTCTTCTTTTAATGAGTTTTGATAAGTTTGATAAAGTTCCCTATTTCTCTAGTTAATCACACCTTTTTTTAATCCTACAAGTGTGTAAGAGCCTACAGTTAAAGCTCAGGATATGGTAGTAAATAAAACAGAAAGCTTCGTTGCTTGTGAAAGTTTCATAGCTGTAAAAAAGGCTGCTGCTGATACTTAATATTCTACTGAATCACACAGCATGTTAGAAGGGAAAAGAAAGGGAAGTGGTAATGTCTTGAAGGGAGATTGAGAGCAGAGGTGGGTGAGCGCTATCATTTAAACATGGTTATAGGGTAACATGGCATAGGAGATGGCATTTGACCAGATGGAGAGACAGAAATGGACACAGACACATAGGTATTCAGAGGAAGCATTCAATACATTTCTCTGCCTTCTAGAACTGGGCCACATCCTGGTAGCAACCAGGATGGTCCCCAATGCAGGAGCTTCGCAGCTGGGAAGGGCTACAGATGCTGTTGAGGCTGGAACAGAAGGAAAAGAAGAGTCTGAACAGCTGCAACCCAACATAGTGCATAAGGTAGATTTTTGAGCCAAAGGGCAAACTGCAGTCTCATGTTAAATCTTACCTGAGCTATACAGTGATACTTCTCCAACTGTCATTTCACAAATGTGAGACTCGCCTGCCTCCAAGATGGTCTCTCCATCAACGAATCTCTGGGAAGGAACAGACACATAGAAAGGGCAGCTGACTTCAGTGGCCCCTTGTCATGCTCGGCTCAGTGTCAAGAGGACGTGAGGAGGGCATGACAGAGAAAGGTAAAGCTGAAGGAAATGGCACTAACACTGTCTGACTGTGCAGCCTGGTGCTGTGCACTGGAGCATGGCATGGCTTAATTACTCTGAACTTCTCCCCGTGATGATATTTTTGTCCCTCCAGAGGAGTAAAGTTCCGAGAGATCATGTAACTCCTTTAGAGCCAGGCACCTACTCTAAAAATCACGTGTGGGCCAGGGTTGTAGAGATGTAAATAGTTCACTTAAAATAAAGCAAAACAAAACATTGATAAAAGCATGTTGAGAACATGTGTTAAAACCTATACCAGCAAATGTAGATCTGCCCTGATGGAAGAGATCTGTGGTCTCCACACTTGCCTGCAGCTAACAGTCAAGTCGGAAGAAGGAGCTGAGAGGAAACAGGCCTGGGGCAGTTACCGCTGTGGCAAAGTCAGCCTTGCCTTCTATGTTCTCAACTCTACCTTTAGTTTTTACCCTGCCTGGGACCTGATCGGTCATTCTACCCCATTGTCTCTGTCTCTGGGTTCCTTCACATTTCTCTGCCTTCTAGAACCTGGCACACAGTAAACAAATTTGGATCCATTGCACCAAGCTACACTCACTGTGGGTCCCTAAGATCCTTCCTCCTGTAAGCACCTACATCCACAGCCGTTGCCTTCTCCTCACCTAGACCTTCTAGTCTCATGTGGCTACTCTGACTGGGGACTCTGCTCATGCTCTGTAGAGTCTGAGTATTTGCTAAGTTTTCTGTACAGACTTCAGACACTTTCAGTCCCCACAGATAGGCTGTGACTGTTGGCTCAGTGTGCTCCCTTCTTTCAGCTGAGTCTCTTTCAAATCCAGGCCAGCCTTGACACTTCCAATGTTTTCATGCCAACAAGGGCTCCTCTTCAACTGGAAGCCCTCTGAGTGGTCTTCACACACTAACCTGCACCCAGAATTCTGCTCTCTTCAAGACTCAGAGCTGCCGGTGAGCACACATGAAAAGGACCATTGGCCTCTTCTGTTACCTAGAAGTATCCTCCAGACTGAACAAGCCTTGCTGTCCTCTCCACAATGCCCCCTCTGAGAACTGCATACATGTATGAATTTATGGCTGGCTCTTATTACACCACAGCACATGCTGACAGGATTTTGTGGCCATATGGTTTGTGTGGGGTTGTGGATCTTTCAGATCTGTTTATGATCCTGTTTAGGGTGAGATGAGTAGTGGTGTCTCTTGATGTTTCCCCCAGTGGCTTAGTGCTTAATACTTACATCTCCCTAACCTCTCAACAGATGGCTGAAGTGAGGGCAGATACAGTCCTTCCTTGGAGCTTGAGATACTAAATTTACTGGTTTTCTGTATCTTTTTAGCATATCTTGAATGTATCCTAAGGGCCTATATACTTACATGCACATGGCATGCACATCACATGCATATAATGCATATTTGCAAAAATGAGAGAGGGAGAGAAAACATGAAGGGGCATGGAGACTGAGTCCTTCTAAGATTAAAGTCCTTACAGGAGGGGAAAGCACTAGGGTTAGGGATTTTTATTTAGCATTCTACAAAACTAGCCTACATAGGGGTAACACACAGAAGACATTACCAAAAAGCACAGTCCTTGTGAGCTCTGACCACTGTCTGAGCTTCATGTGTGAGCTTTTAACTTCTAGTTCTGATTCAGCTACTAAGACAATAAATGATCTTTTTCATTAAGTAATCTGAACTGAGATTTAGTCTCATAGGAAGAGCATCATGGGTGCTGGAGAGACATATCAGCAGATAAGAGCATACGATTCTTTTGCAGAGGACCAGAGTTCAGTCCTCCACATAAGCTTCAGGATGCTCACAACCACCTAGCACAGCACACACGTGAGCACACATAGATGCAGACACATATACATAAAAATTAAAATTAAATCTTTATAGGAAGAAAACCATAGTACTGATGTCATGTCACACTCTTTATGCTCACTGTATCTATGGATGAGCAGTGCTCAGATGGAAGGGCTCAGAAATGGCTTTCTGCTTGCTCCAAAACTAGATGGGAGGAAAAAGCCCACACTGTATGATGACTAACAAAAAATATAAAAGAATCACTCAGAGTCTGGGTTTCATAAGGAACAAAACCACATTCCAGCTAACGGCTGACAGAAACAGCTGTAGTTCAAAAAAGATCATCTAAGTACTATCTACGTCTCCTAAATACCAACTCCAAGAACCACAGCAACAGACATTATGCTCAAACATCAGTACTCAGATGCTGTCTTCGATAACTTCTTCAGCACATGTCCACTTGCTGATGACAGCACTTCTCTTACTTTAAAAAAAAAAAAAAATGAAATGGCGGCCAACACAAAAGCAAATGCCACTTAATCTGACAGGGGCCAAGGACAAAGAAGTAGGCTTCAGGCAGGAATCAGACATTAGGCTAGAACAAAGAAGTAATTTCAGGTAGAAATCTAAATCTCAAGCTAAAACAAAGAAGTAATCTCAGGCAAGAACCTAAATATTAAGCTAGAACAAAGAAGTAATTTCAGACAGGAATCTAAATTTCAGGCTAGAACAAGGAAGTAGGCTTCAGACATAAAAATGACCTTGGGCTAAGACAGGGAAGTAGACTCAGGTACTTTGGTCATCCTGATAAGCCTTTAGAAACAGTGATCACAGGAGTGTTCACATAATTGGGTTTAATGCCTTGTTTTGTTTTGTTTTGTTTTTTGACTATTTGTGTTTATTGTCTTGCTTGTTCCTTGACTATTTGTGTCTATTGTATTGCTAGTCCCTCAACCTAAAACTGACCTTAATACTTGCATGTAATTAAAATGATATAAAAGCATAAAGGAGGAGGGGGGATGGGATAGGGGGGTTCTGGGGAGGGGAAATGGGGAAAGGGGATGACATCTGTATTGTAAATAAATAAAATATTCAATTAAAAAAGGAGGGGGAAGGAAGAGGGGTTTGAATAGTTAGTGTCAGCTCTCCTATTCTTGTGGTGAGACCAGAGATACTGGACTTCTTTGGCATACTCTCCAAAGCTTCAAAACTATTACAACTGTGCTATAGCTCATACTAATTAAGGGATGTATCAGAAAGGATGATGAACTCTGACCAGTATAGCATCCCCCAAGAGAGCAATAACAGTGGCAACAAGACCTAAACTTCGGATCTCAGACAATGGGCTCTAGAAGTTAACACTGAGAAATCCTGACCAAACTACCATAACTGTTCAGTGTGTGTCTGTGTGGACATGTGAGTGCAGTCCAGAGTCATCAGATCACCTGGAGCTGGTGTTTCTGACGGTTGTAAGCAATCCGATCTGATGCTGGGAACATATCTCTGGTCATTTGTCAGAGCAGCACATGCTCTTAACCCCTGGGCCATCTCTCCAGCCCCAAACCTTGTATTTCAAACAATATTTTTTTTTATTTTATTTGAAATAAAAACACAATTAGACCAAAGTTTATTTTTTAAGCTTATCACAATCACTTTATTTATGATCCAATTATGTGTTCCTAACAAAAAGACTAAGCAGAAAACTAAGAGTCGTAGAAGGAGCTGGTAAGTGGCAAGTGGCAGGCCCATCTCTTGTCAGACCATCATGCTGGGGCTACATTCATTGGACTGAATCACTGAAAAGAGGACATTGGGGTAAAATATTGTATATACAAAAAGCCTCATATCATCTCTTAAGACCAAGCATACAAATCTGACCCATATTGAACTGAGACTGTTTTAGTTGGTTGAGAAATTTCCCTCAGCTGCATCTTTTCAAAACAGCCTGACTTGTGTTTCCAGCAAAGAAAAAAACACAAACTGTAGGTAATTTTCAAATAACCCAAAAGTTGGCCAAGCATCTAAAAGAACAGTTTGGGAGACACTGGAAACTTACTTAGCACTGGACAATGGAGGTTCCATAGAAACAAGGATAAAACGAGGACACAGCTTCCTGTGCTGAGAGTCTATGAGGCAAGAAGTAAGACAAGGGCAGACCCCTGAGGCTCACCGAGGGGAAGGTAGGATGGGGGAGGGGCAGACTTCAGAGAACACTAGCAGAAAGGACACAGCAGGACTGAGGTGGGGAGCAGGGGTTGAGGTGGCCAAACAGACACCTGCAGAGTGACCTCTTTCACTGACAAAGGGTGGGAAGAAACACACAGCAGGATTTAAATTTTATCCCTTGGTGTAGGATGGGGGGGATGCCTACATCTACACTGACCTTTCTGTCATTCCCACTAGGAAAAAAAAATCTTAAAATCCCATTTTCAAGTAACTTAAAGACTTACAAGACAAAGCCAAGAAGGTTTTAAAAACTACATCCATCAAACAAAATCCACATTACAAGCCGCACAGTGAAAACATGCCAAGCAATTCAAACTTTTTACCCTGGTAAAAGCCACATGTCAACTGCCTTCCACCACTCATGGCTCACCTGTCTCCCATGCTCCTTCTTGCTCCTCTGCAGAGTCTGACACACCTGCTGCTATTTTCTCTAATCCCCTACCCTGCAGACTTCACAAGGTACCTCCAACCAGATGCTCAGCTTCCCAATATAGTGACCATGTGCCCATCACCACTTCTGGTGGCTAGGCAATCACTGTCTGTTGTAACCACAAGTCTGAGGAAAGCGGGAGGGGCCACTGTAGCTACCAAAGACAGAGATCATCTTGGGCAGATTGTTGCAGGTACACTGAAGCCTAAAACCCTGTAGATACTGAAGGTCAGTGCATGCACATGCTCTCTCTCTCTCTCTCTCTCTCTCTCTCTCTCTCTCTCTCTCTCTCTCTCACACACACACACACACACACACACCACAAACATGTGCACATATAAACATACTTCCACATGTCCCTGATCCCTGTAAAGCATCTGTGCTTTTCTCTTGTCCGTTTCCTGCTGTGGTGACAGCGCTCAGGGACCTCCTTCAGCCTCCTGTTCTATGTACCTCAATAATGAGTGGGACAGAATTGCTTAGCAGTAGTATTAAGAAATTGCTGACCACCACCCACTGTCTCCTTCTAAAGTGTCAGGTACAACCTAGAGGGAGCCTGTGCAGTTCTTTGCAGTCAGGCAGCATAATCCCCAAGGGTGGTGAGAGAATAAAGGACTGGTTTTGCTTGCTTGCTTGTTTGTTTGTTTTGTTTTGTTTTGTTTTTAAAAAGTTGGTGCATGGTCTGTGGTCTGTGGTCTGTGAAGGGGCTGTGAACACACATTTTGTTACTGAAAGTGTCTTCACAGATGATACAATAAATTGACTCACTTAAATTTCAGAGAGGATCAATGTTCATTTTTAAAATCTTAGTGATTCTGGTTCCCTGTCATACCATAAATAAAATAATTCTCTCCCCCAATCTGCCTGGCTTCCTTTCACTTCCAACATTAAAAGGCTATTTTCCCTCTGGACAACCAATTGAAGACACCCCCCCCCCATTACTAAAAGCAAGGGAACTTGTTTATAGATTTTTAAATTCCCTGTTTTGAAGTGGAAGCTTTAGTGTTCTTTGGAAAGTCAGTCCTGTTGGATGGGTGTTTTGCTGGGCCAAACACATGAAGGAGTGTCTTCCTGAAGTGGACACAGGTGAAAGGCTAAGGCAGACTCATGAAGGAACATTTATCTGAAGCAGACACAAAAGAAAGGATGTTCTTCTAAAGCAAGCACTTAAAAGGACATGTGATGAGGAATTCTTTGCTAATGATCCACCTTCCATTGCTTAGTTGAGCTCTGTCTTTTTGGGACTCCATAGAGAGAAATGAACCAAACAAAAACAAAAACAACTGGTGGTGTCCTGCAGTTACTTGCTGCTTACATGGACTAGGCATGTAATATTAGATATTACATTGGCATAGTGATATCAGGTGAGGCAAAACTGTACCTCGGCAAGACATGTGGAAGACAGGTGATGTTTGGAGGGAGTATAAATAGAATTTGATGGACAGTGATGGAGTCTGAGCTTGGCTTGTTTCTAGAGCTAGCTGTGCAACACTTGTTGGCCTCATGTGTTTGCTGATTGTTGCTTCAATGAGAGAGGTACAGCTGAAAACTTTTCCTGGTGTTCCTATTGGCCCTGTCCCTCCTGCTGAATCAAGCCAAGACTAAGGCCTGGCTGTCTCTGCTTGGAAGTACCACCACTGCTGATTCATGGTTGCCATTCTCACTCTACTGAACTGGACTGCTGTTATATCTGTGAAGTGTTAGTGAGTGGACCAAACTGATGCTGCTAACCTGTGAACTGAACTGCAGATTTCCAGACAACACAGATGGGAGTTGTTCCAAAGAAACTTTCTAAATAGGTCTACTTCCCCCATATTCTTTCTTTTCCACTACCACTGGTTGGTAGTGGGCTTCCAGAGAAGTTAAAGCATTTAAGAACCATCATTAAAAATAGTTTTGAAAAAAATAAGTTATACTGTTTCTTTGTGGTGTGTGTGTGTGTGTGTGTGTGTGTATGTGTGTGTAAACATGACAATATATGCACAAGTGTTCACACATAGGCCAGAAGGCCAAAGTCAGGTGTCCTTCTCTTTTGCTTTTTATGTTTTGAGGCTGGGTCTCTGAACTCTGAGCTCACCAATCAGGCTACACTGACTTGCAAAGGAGCCGCTGAGCTACCTTCACTAACTTTCCAGTGCTGAGATTAAGGGCATGAGCTGCAATAACTGACATTTTACATGGGTTTGGGCATCCGGGTCCTTCTTTCTGCATGGCAAGTATTTTGCTAACAGAGCTATCTCAGAAATCCAAGCAAATCATTTTAATAGTTGACTTTGGAAGCAAAGGAATATAGAAGCAGAAAGACTGAATAACTATGTTCCCATTTATATAAATTACAACAAATGTGAAGTCCAGAAATCACACAAACATATATTTGGTTTAAGAAAAATCAAACATCAGAGATATGGGTCTAGTTGATTTTGCCAAATCTTCTCTTCCTAACAGACCCTTAGGCAACAAATGTGTCTGTTGAGTAAAAGTCAGTAATTTTCTCAACTCACAGAGTGTTTGCCTGGGACTTATGGGAAGTACATATGGGCAGGCTTATAGTTTAACATCATTGTTAGGCTACTTTCATGTTAAACAAGGATTGTAACAAAGATGCTTTCAGCCACAAGAACACTTAAAACAGCAAGAATTTCATGAACATAAAAACATATAATGAATATATTCCACATATCAGAAATTTTACTCAAACACAGAAAAAACCTGTATAAACTTCATGCCCATCACTCCAGCACTAAGAAAGTTGAGGCAGGAGGATTTCAGGATCTAGAGTTAGAGGATACTTTGTACTCTCTAGACATTGGTGTAACTTTAATTTTTTTCAATCCTTACTTTTAATGATGGTTCTTTAAATGCTCCCTTTTAGCCCACCACCCACCAGAGGGAGTGGGAAAGAAAGGATACAGGGGGAGGGAGGAAGAGACAGGGGAAGCCAACCTGTTTAGAATGGTTCTTTGGAGCAACTCCCATCTGTGCTGTCTGGAATCTGCAGTTTCAGTTCACCAGTTAGCAGCGGCAGCTCAATCCACTTGCAAACATTTCATGGATATACCAGCAGTTCGGTTCAGTAGAATTCAGTTAGCAACAGCAGTGACATGACCTAGCAGAGAGCCAGGCCACAGCTTTGGCTCAAGTCAGCAGAAAGGACCAGGAGGAACACCAGGAGAAGTTCTCAGCTGTGCTTCTCTCAATGTAAACATGAGACCCACAAGCATCAAACAGGTAGCTCTATAAGCAAGCCTAGTTCAGACACCTCCATTGTGCGTTGTGTCCTATTTATACTCCCTCTAAACATCATGTGTCCTCTAAGGGGCTTGCCTCAGAATGTGCATTTGTCTCAGCTGACATCACTCTGCCAGTCAGCCTGAGTCCATGGAAGTGGCAAGAAACTGCAGCACACCATCAGAAGATTTTTGGTGCATTTCTCTCTATGGAGTCCCAACAAATGCAGTTCAATTACACAATGTAAATACACGTGTACTTTTAGCAAAGAATCTTTCACATGCTTGCTTTAGCAGAATATTCTTTCTCCTGTGTCTGCTTTAGTAAAATGTTCCTTCACTAGTCGGCCTTAGCCTTTCACACCTGCACCTATTTTAAGGAAACATTCCTTCACATGTTTGCTCCAGCAAAACACCATCAAACAGAACTGACTTCTCAAAGAACCCTTAGTTTCCACTACACATTGACATAAATTTAGGACATTAAACTGCTTTTCTGGCCCAGGTTTTGTTGACACATATTAAATTCTATGGCAAATACCATAGCCAATGTACAAAACTGCATTAAATTCAATCTTAATTTTATCAATGCATGTATATCAATAAAACATTTAATTTCATCGATATTTTACCCAGGGCTTCATGATACCCTCAAACTTAGTGTTTATAACAACACTATAAAATAATATTGCTCTTGTCCATTTAAAGAAGGTGATCATAAGAGGTTAAATGTGAACTAAGGGGTGGGGAAGGTGGTTTAGTTTTAAGTAACTGTGGGTCTGAGTCTGACGCTCAGCATGCACACGTAGACTCAAATACAATGGTACACAGTCTGTATTTACAATCTCACACCAGGGAAGGAGTTGGGGATAGGGTATCTTGGACCTGCTAGCCAATTGGATAGACCTAGGTTCAATGAGAGTAGGTGTCTCAGAAAATAAGGTAAATTCTTGGCTGGGCTGATCTAGAGGTTGGGGCGTGTCTGGGCTACGTGGGGATATCCTATCCTCAAGTAACAGTAAAAGGGCTCTTCTTTACCTCTTCCAGTGCTATTCATAAAGCTCAGAGCTCTATGCCTGTGGCACAAGCAGTGTAGCACGGAGTTACAGCTCCGGATCTTGGTTTCAATTATTTAGTTTTTGAGACAGTATCCTGCTATATAGCTCAGGCTGACCTTGTATTTACTATATAGTACAGACTGACCTCAAACGGTAATAACCCAGTTTCTTCTCCTGAATACTGGGCTAGAGGGTGTGTACCATCATATCCAACTATTAAAGACAATTTTAAAATGTCCCTAAGTAAGGCACACAGAGGCCACAGTTCTCTAATGTGTTGAAAACGAAATTTAAAATAGGTAAAGAAGTGAGTGGATTTCCTACAGGCAATCCCCCAGTAGCTGTATTTCTCGAAGTGAAGTTATAATACAAATAAAACAACAGAGAATTCAGGTCCTATTATCCAGGCAGACCGTGAAGGGCAGAGTACATCACTCACATAGAGCCCTGGGTCACAAAGTTAATACAGCAGGACGGTACCATGAGGCAACAGATACTGGTTTGGGTTGTAATTCATGTCGCCTCTGTATAACTTCTAAAGCATGGTTAGCCAGAAATCAATTTGAATACTAAAAATGCCCTCCCTGCCAACAGGACCAACAGGACCAACAGGACTGAGGCAGGGGGACTGTGTGATGGACACTCTGTATCCTCACCAACATTTGAAGTCCTAACCCTTCCCACGTAGGATGTTAGTGGGTGTACAATGGTATCTCTATAACCTTTGTCTGATTAAAGTTACCTTTGAAGTGAATGTGTCTGTGGCTTTTAACAGAGGCACAGTTACACACCAACCTTTCTAATGGAGACACTTGAGTTTTGCTGTCAGAAAATTGCCTCGTGGCATCCTGCACTAGTGCCAGTGAGCATACTCTGATACTTTTCTAATTTCCAAAATGTTATGTAAATGAAATGATATCGTATGTAGCACATCCATGGTATATTTATGTAGATAAGTTTTCAGCTAACTGATAGGGTATTGGCTGAAAAAAAGAGGCAGCAGAATTCCTCAGCACAACCAGGTTGAATCTGGGCAGTTTGTCAATTATCAGTGTTGTTACTATTCCCTCATATATGGGGGATTTAACTATTAAGGCTTCTGCTGATGTTGGAGTGAAGGTGTTAGATGACCTGTAAGTATCAGGCTTCCAAAGTGACTTCACCCCAATGATGTAGAAGACACCTACAGTCTAAAAATGTTATCTCTCTTTTCTGCTGTTTGAATCTTTCAAAAATACTTGCAGAGCATTTTCTTGCCCTTGACATTATGATTTCAGAATGATAAACGACCCTAACGTCTATCAATAAACATAGTCAGTTACCTTGTGGTGTGTAAATACCATTTTAGTTTTAAAAACTTGCTCTAGTATGTTACCCATCTCTTAACTGTTTCTACTGAGACTAAATTTTTAATGGACTTTTAAAAAAATATTGGGGTTTTTATACATTTTAAAGTAAAAATATAGTTGAATCATTTTCCCTTGCCCTTATCCTCCCACTCCCCCATGCCCTCTAGGTTCCCTCACCCCAACTCCTTTCATGACTTCCCACCCTTAAATTAATAGCCTCTGTTCCTTCCATAGATGCAGGGGCTGTGATGTAGATGTATCTGTTGGAGCTGGGCTCCCCACAGTCCACTGATCTCTGCATTGTGCCAGTTATGGCTTTCAGTTGCTGTAAAGAAAGGCTGTTTTGGTGAGGGGTAGTAGCTACACTTCTCCGTGGACATAAAGATAAGATTTAAAATGTAGTAAAAGTTACACTGGGCTTAATTTATTCATAATACATTAAGTCTCTCTCTGTCTCTCTGGGTACCTCTCTGTCTATCTCTGTCTCTCTGTCTCTCTGTCTCTCTCTCTGTCTCTCTCTCTGTCTCTGTCTCTCTCTGTCTCTCTCTCTCTCTCTCTCTCTCTCTCTCTCTCTCTCTCTCTCTCTCTCTCTCTCTCTCTCTCTGTGTGTGTGTGTGTGTGTGTGTGTGTGTGTGCCTTAAAGGAAGTTAAATTCTTAAGTTAACAATGCTTCCCCAAAGAACCACAGACTAACAAAACCCCAGTCTCAGGCATTAGAGAAAATGTCCTTCTGAGTGTTTGGTTAGGGTTGTTCAAGTGCCTCCCAAAACAATATAAACTATATATGATTCCTTTGGTTGCTTGTCAGGGGTTGAGGGTGAAGCCCCATTGCTGAAGACACAGATTTTGAATGATTTTAACTGGATCAGACCTGAAAGCCTCCTTTCTGTAGTAGAGCTTCTATAATATAGACCCAGAAAATACTGTACAGACTGCAAAGGGAGGGAAGCAATCAAGTTATCTGCAATATGTATGAAGCATAACAATGACCAGCATGGCAAGATATTGGTAAAGATACAGTAAGTAGCATATGTTGGTGTTAATTCACCTCTGTCTTCCTGGATTTATAGCTTACTCAATAAGAGTAATATAATTCTTGGTACTAGAAACCTAGCCCACTACCCAGGAGTAAGGAAGTCATGTACCTTAAAAAAGAATCTACTATACAGGCTAAATCAACATAATTTAAACTGAGGTCTGTAGCTTTTCTTATGTGAGATTTTACTCAATATTGAACATTGTGAGTATATGTCCTAAAGTTTGTGATGTCTCTGACATTTGTCTGACATTGTGATTCACCAATATGTTCTCTCCGTATATGCCTTGGTCATTAATTGAGTCCTTTCCAAAGCAAATTTTATTTAATTTTGATGGAATCCAGATTATTAGTATCTCTCAGGTGTATTGTTTGGTATTGATGTCAGATCTCCTGTCCAACCCAAAGGCACAGCGATCTCCCTTCATTTCCTTCTAAAACATTTACTGGATTAAGTTTCAAATAGAATTTAACAGTGACCATTACTTATTTTATGTAGAATGTGAGCAAGTTCAGAGTGGATCCCTGTAATTTATCACATTAGATGGAAAACATTTATCTTCTCATTGTTACATTCTAGGAGAGATGAAATTTATTCATAGACATTATTGAGTTCAGAAAGTTCTCTTTCATTTTCTGATTTTTTTTTTTACTTAAATACTGTAAGTCTTTCAATGACTTTTCCACATATAAATAGTCATTTTGGTGGTAGTGGTGGTATAGTGAGTCACATTGTCTAAAATTTTCTTTCAGATAAGTCACAGTCTGATATCATTTTTACTCAATATTATTGTCAAACATTTATGCAAAGGTTTTCAGGTGTCTGTTCATGGTTGGCATCTCATATTATTTGTTGTGATGTTGATGTAATAATATTTTCATATAAATGAATTAGGGAGTGGTCCTATTAGTTTTTAGAAAGAATTAGAAAAGTTGAATATATGTACACACCTAAAGCTCTCTCTATACATTTAATTCGAGATTTGGTTTCTTGCATTTGAAATGCATTGAATGAACAGGTTTTCTACTTCTTCTTGTTCATAGATAGTATCCATTTTTTTATCCGAATCACCAAGTTCGTGAGCCTATGCTTGCTTAGTAACCATTTTCTTTTCATGGGACATCAATGTTGGTTTTCTTCATGGTTAGTGAGCATAACATCCATCTTTCTCGTTATTTTCTACCACTTTGGTTAAGTTCTGTTTTTTTCAATGATCTTTTAAAGCATCAACTTTTGGTTGCATTCATATTCCCATTGATTTCCCATTTTAGAGTTTATTGTTTTTCTCTCTTAATTATTTCCATTATTAATCTACTTTTCTTGAACATGTCTTTTTTCTCATTTCTTTACTTTGTAATTCACCACACTGATACTGGATGTTGTCCTTGTAGGATGGGACAGCCATTGTCAATGGCTTGCATAGCTTCAGACAAACAATATGAAGTTTTTCTTTTTTCTGCATTAAAAAAAAAAGGCATCAGTTTTCTTTTTTTTCTCAACTTCAAGAAATGCTTCCCAATGATTATATAACCCAGTGCTTAATCAGGAACGTTCATTACCTGTTGACTTTTGTAGCTTTTTGTCTGTGAATGTTTAATCCTTTAGAACTTGTGAGAATCCCCTTCTTGGAGATATATAAACAATACCCACTTCCTCCTAAAGGTTTAAATAACAACCCTAAGTAAGTTTCTACATGGATGACAGCTTCCCTATAGCTGCAATGATGGAGTCTCTCCTTTAAACATCTCACCTTATGAAGCCAAGTGCAAACAGGAGAGATTCATATATAAATGACCAGGAGGGACAAGGGGTCTCTAGTGAAGATTCAATGACTTTCCATCCTCCTCTTTCTTAGAGAGATGTCAGGGTCACCAAGCCTCACGATGGGTTCTGGCACTGCTAATCTGATGACCACACTGGATAGCAGAATTTTCATTTGGCTCATGCTGCGTGAATTCACCTCTCACTCCTCCTCTCAGCAACAAAGTGAGGCTTCCACAGAGCACAGCTTGCCTCCGGGTACGCGACTGTGTGTGCTGCAGGAATCCTAACCCAGTGCTTTCTGTTGTCCAAAGCATGAAAGACTTGGTTTTGAGGTTTTGATCATTAATGGAGTGGTAAATAGTAAAATGATACATATGGTCATCGTTCCTAGACACATTAAGGAATAGAATCCTAGAAGCAGAACTTTAAAATTAGATATTTAAATATATTGCAGCATTTTATTCCTTTCAAGGGCCTGATTCTACTCCCAGCTAGGATGCAAATTAGTTTTGCAGAATAAAAGTCCCTCTAGCTTGTGATTTCTGCTTATAGCTTCAGACTTATCCCTGCCTACTCTCATGAAGCTTATATTCAAACTTAATCCAATTTCTAGAGTCTTGCTTAGGACAATTTTTTCTCATTATGATGACAAATAGCACCCTGCATTTATGCCAAATGTAGCACTTTTGTAGGTGTTATTAAAATTACCTTTTTATTATTTTGTTTCCACAATGAACTGTACACTTTTGGAAGTAGAAAAATTTTTGTTGACTGATTGTTGACTGTCTCTTGAACAAACACATGATGGAAGTATACATAGCAGATGACAATCAAGAAAGAAAAAATGGCTGTGGACTGGGCTTTTCCTCAGCTAGCAAGCTGGTAGACTATGAAAATGTCAAAGAAAAAGACTAGAAAGTGTGCTTTTTATTTACTGATTGTTTTATTTGCCTCTGAACCCTGTTAGAATCATCTCGGAAGGTGACTTCCATAATTTCATCTTTCTTAATACCTCTTCTCTTACTGCGCCTTCAGATTCCATTACCTCTGTGCTCTAAGAACACGTCCCAGAATTGCATTAACTGATATATTTTTAGTACATTCTCATAAAGGAATGTTCTCTTTGAATTCATTTTTTCCTGGAAATTACTTGTATTATTCAAGAGGATTAATGACATCAGCAACTTCATAAATTACACCATGAGAACTTTTCTATCTGTTACTGTCTTTGAAAAGTATATAGGAAGCACAGCGTGTGTGGAGGAAGAGTCTGTGTAGTGAACCCTGTGACCACCAATGATGTCAGTACCTTTATCCCAGAAAATCCTGGCTGACATTTAGTTGAATGTATGGAATTAGTTCTAGGTTGTCACTATGTACCAAATTGTCAGAGACTTAGTAGGAACCATGAACAAATGAATCCTCCTGTACTATGCAGGTTAGAAATTTAGTACTGTTAGAAATTTACTTCTACTCTCTAGGTAGAAGTAAGGTGTGTTCTCATGTAGGTACTATGATGGAGAATCAGGACATAGCTGGTGGCTCAGGGACTTGAACAACCTACCATAACATGGGACAGGCCTCACTTCACCATTGTCTAAGTCAGAGGGGGTTGGTAGAGGCCTGCTCCTGGCCACTCTTTATGACGATGATTCTGCTGTTCTTGAGACTTCTATGATTACTGAATCCTCCAAAATGTGCTCCTTTGTGAAGGCTCTTAGCACCGTGTCCTGGGCAAGTCCACCTTTACTTTCGATCTGATTACCCCATTGACCAGGATGAACCATTCTTTGGAGAAGACACTGGTTTGATTAACACACAGAGAGAGAGAGAGAGAGAGAGAGAGAGAGAGAGAGAGAGAGAGAGAGAGAGAGAGAGAGAGAGATACTTATACACACACAGCATATGGCAGATGCAAAGTTGACAGTGAAGTAAATGTATGAATTTTTAACCCTGTTAGGTATGCACTAACATGCTGCAGCAGCCACAAGAGTTTAACATGAGATCCAAAAACCTTTTTCAGAAGTCAGCACCCATTTAAATTACACGTTATTATTCCAAAAACTAGAGTTATATACACATATCTTAATCTAGTTCTTACTACAGGCCATTCTGCTGCCTACTTTTAAATTTAGGCACTGAGCCACCTGTGAATCCAACCTTGAATTTTAGGAGTTGCTTTTTGATTCCACATATGGAATTGAGTTCCTTGGCAAAATGCTTAACCACTTAGCTGTTTTAGCCTTGTTCTATGAAGAGGGTTCACTTTGCCTGTGGAGCACTGAATCTGGGACATTCCACAGATGTCAAACTCTATAAGTGTCCAAGTCTCTTTATTTAAAGTAGGTTTGTGTTTGAATATAACTGGATCACTTCTTGTACTTTAACATTTAAACTATTTACAATCCCTAACACAGTATAAATGGCCCATAAGTAGCTAGGTTGTACTGTTTAGGGAACAGTGATAAGAAAATCAGCTTATAGACGTTTAGTATAGGAACTAAAAAAAAAAAAATTTTTTTTTCAGTTCCTGGGATCCATGGGTACAGAGGGTCAAAACCATGATGCTTGCCCCATAAGTTAATTGAAGTCTTACTTAGGAATTAATTCACAGAGAGGCCTTTAGCATCATATCTTGAACAAAATAATGACTGAAGGAAAGATAAATGCTTTTTTTTATTTTTATTTAATTGTTAACCACGATATGGAAAACTTAACTGCTCAAGCAGTTATATTTTTGTTTTCCCATGAAAATATAGTCAGCAACTATAGCCCTAATATAAGATATGGAATAAGAGACAGACTTTTATTTCACAGTCCATCAGTACAGTAGAAGTACACATAGAATTGCTAAGAATTAAGTAAGTGGTGGTTAACATTTCTATGCCACTCAGGGTCAGAGTGGCCCTTGTTTCGTTGTGTTTCTTTGTGCTGTTTTTGCTTTTTAAGGATGTCATGTGGGCTGAGAGACTGGTCAGTAAATCAGTAAATCATATAAGGCTCCTTTGAGTAGCTTACTTGTCTCTTCAGGGAACTGAAGTTTGGTAAGTCACGTGGGTGACTAGGAAAAAAAGAGCTCAGGGCGTTAGCAGAGAAGGGCAGACTGCAAGAAGGCTGGTCATGACCATCCATAGAAGTCTGCTAGTCTTCATTTTCATTTACTCTTTGAAAATTTAATGTGATGTGTTTTGATCATACTTCAGCTTCTAATTCTTTCCAGATCCATCTTCCCTTCCCTATGCATGCAATTTTGTATGCACTAGGTATTTTGTGGGTTTGTTTTTTAAACCCACCATGACCAATGTATGCTGCCCATATAGTCTGGTATATGGTACCATGCACTGGAGGTCCATTCACCAGTGGTCACAACCACTAAAGAAACCTGACTCTTCCCCTCCCAAAAGCTACCAACTGCCAATAGTTCCTCAGCTAGAGACTTTGTGCATACTGGCCCTTTATGCTGGAATTTTGTCTAGTTTGAGCTTCTGTATGTTCTTATGTGCAACAGCCCTTCTCGTGTCCAGAAAACAGTATTTCCTTATAGTCAGCCACTGGATCTGGCTCCTATACTCTTTCCTGCCCTCTTGTACAATGATCCCCGGGCCTTGTGGGATGGGAGTATGCATATATAAATGTCATAATTAGGGCTGAATATTCTGCAGTATAACATTCTCTGCACCTTGACCATCAACTATAAAGCTTCTCCAGTGAAGGTTGACAGATGCATTTATCTATGGGTGTTATCTGATAAGTTCTTAGGAGCTGGTTTAAAACTATGTCCAGTTAGCAGATAAATGTCCATTAGCAAAAATACTATGTCCGCTAGCAAAATAAAATTAGGTTTTCCCCTAGGACAAATGATGTGTAGTCATAAGTTCTTGGTGCCTATGATGAGTTCCATCTTGTAAAGCAGGACTTAACTCCAAACAGAACTGGATAGTTACTCTATGATGTTGATAGCACTGTTGCAACTGTAGGCATATCTTGCCAGTCTGGTCTCTACTGCAACTATGTAGGACTGATTACCTTTCTTTCCTAGTAGCATGTCTAGCACTTTCCAGCACCGTGAAAGCTAGACAGTAGGGATGAAGCTTCCAGGTCAGTACTAGCTTGATTTTCCATGTGCTATGACTTGAATAGATAATGCCTGCAACAATGGGATCTTATCTTACTATGTAATTCTGGAGGGAATTTAAGAGTGGTGGCCATAAACTAATGTTTCATGATCTACAGGAGGACCTTACTTGCCAACAATTTCAAAAGAGGTAGCCAATCCCTGGCATTGGGCTTGTTGTTGATCAGCCTCTGGTGTCCAGGGGCCACTCATGCCTTCCTACATCTCCTACCACTCTTATCAGAAACACAGTTCTTCAAGGCTTTTTTTTTTTTTTTTGGATGCTGTTTTTATACTAGAGACTTTCCAGACAATCATGTGTGTGTGTAAACCCATAAACACATGTACAAGAAATAGAAAAAGCTGCATTGTCTCTGAGAAATAACTCTAATAAAAATTAAGCCTCCAGTCCTATTTTAACAGATGATAGGCAACATGTGTATGTTTACTTAACTGTTGAGATGATAGGAGAACAGAGTTGGTCATTGCTGTTATTATTTCCTGCTTGGCTTTTTAATTCTCACATCTTTTAAAGACCATGATAAGGCAGAAATGAATCTTTGAATATAGTAACCCATCAGTGTGGAAACAGTCTCCAAACAAAACTCTCTTGCAGACCCATCCCTGTATGTAATAATAAGATCTAAAATATATTTTATATTCACTGTGTGCTATGCAATGATGTGAGTGATTTATTTGTATAAGTTATTCCCCAGGATGACCTGACAAGGCAGGCTCTGTCACTGTCCCCATACATTGCTTGTGGATTAACAAATAATAATTCAGAGAGGGGTTATATAGCTCAGAATTGATAGAGCTGAAATGCTGGCCCAGCAAATCCACTTCATATTCCTGACTACAGAGCAGGAGACAATGCTTATAAGATGTGGTTGATTGTTAATGGTAATATTTAAAAACGGTGGCACCTGATCTGGCTGCTTGTTATGGGGCCGCCATGTTCCCGACTGGGCAAGGCCTAAGGCCATGAGCTCCGAGGTGTGGCGTTCTTCTGCTGATGATCAGCTGATCACCAGCTCAGGCGAGCCAGAAGCACTGGCTCTGGCACCCACAAGACACCAGCATGGGAGATTGCTCTGCCAATCTCCCACGCTGTCTCCACAATGCTTGGCTGAGTCCAGACCATCCCGCCATCCACACAGTACCCAGTAGAAATGAGACTGTAATGCTTAAAGATTATCCAATAGCTTTATATATTTGGTAATGCTCAGTTAACAAGATGGCCACACAATTAGAGGTATTTCCTAACCTTAAGATATAAATCGTGACCCAGGACCGTCCTGGACCTGTGGTTCTCCATGGCTCCTACATCTCTGCTCCCTCTTTCTGCTTCTGACTCCTCACTCTTCCTACCTCTCATACAGCCCAATACAATACAGCCCAATCGCTGAGCTTTGTATAAATGTGATGGGAAGATATCCCACAACAGTTCATGATCTCATATATGAGATTGGATGACAAGCTATTGGGAAATAACCATTCCTACATATGCAAGTTGACCGTTGTAGGAATATTTTAGAAATTAATGGGAGAGTGCCATCAAGTTCTAGTGTCTGTGAGACTCTGACAGTGTATTTTTCTGCAAGTAACCTTGGAAAAGTGTGATAATTGTTCCTGGGTAAAGATTTTGTAATCTCTCTGAAGTGTTTCTGAAGAGTGTTAGTTAATCACTGTTATATCACAGTATCAAATGCATTTAGAGAACTAAGAGTGAGTCAGGGACTCTTATAACAGGAGTGAAATTCCTTGGGGATAAAGCTGGCAGAACTCAGGTCATGAACCACAGTGTGGGGATGCTTGGAACTAAACTTGATTCCTATTTAAGAGCAGCCAGTTTTCTTATTCTTTCATTTATTCATTCATTAAGTCAATCATTCATTCTTAAGAAAAGTATGGCTCTATTTGGAAGATATTCTGTGCCAACGAGAACTGTTTATCTTATAATCCTTATAAGTTCTTATCTTTATTCTGTGGTGTAGTATTTAATATTTTGATAGCCTTTGTGATCTTATAAAGGATTGACAGTAGCTTTATAGGATTTTCTCTCAACTGGTCACTTTCTGTCATGTCAGGGTGTCAATCAGCATGACAACTCTTTCTAAGATTGTTTTCCTTCTCTGTGACTGTGAAAGTGAAGTGGAGACTTCTTGCATTGTGGACTTCTAGTGCATGGGACTTCATTAAGAGGACACATGATTACTCATTCAGTAAATATTTATTAAGTATGGGCCATGTGAGGATGACATGACGGCACACAGTGACACAATAGCAGCTTCACCGGTAGCATGAGAGGTGCTGTGACCAGAAGGCTGCTGTTTACACTGCTCTTATATCTCCATTGAAATTGCTACTCACTGGGTGATGAAGCTCATCACATTGTGAACATCTGTAAGGGTCATGTTAGGATGAAGTAGACCACTGTCTCACTTGGGGTTATTGTCTTTGTCTTTTCTCTCTATGTCCATCAAGCTTTGTCCTTATCTTCAACTTTGGGATGGGTTGAGCTGAATTGCACTGATGGTCTAAAATGTCTGATTGAACGTTTATATATTGACAAACATGGCTCTTAACTTTCTAATCTGGAATTAGCTCTGGAAAACCAGCCCTAGAACAAAGCAAAGGTGAATTAAGAATGGACATCTTACTCACATAAGACAGACACTCTGTGCCTACCTTTGTGGCAAGGAAAGTAGATGCTACATCAGACAAAATGTTCCAATAGTCATGGAGGAAGAGCAGAATGACCCTATGGGGTGTTTTACTCCTAGTAGGTCATGCGACTAATGAATGATTGTAGCATCTACCCCCTTTATGGGAGTCATATGACTGATGGCTGACTGTAGCATCCACTCACTGGCTGTCAACTTAAACCTCATTCTGAGGCAAAGTGAAGAAAGATCTCCACATGATTCTGTAGTCTGTGGCATCCATGCCCATGACAGGGACACACACTCAGTAGGTATGAAAGGCATCTCTGGTGCTGGATGATGCTATGGTGACATTTCTGCACATGACATACTTCATTTCTTCTGAGAGTTTGCAATACTTGTTCCGAACCCAGTGCTTCTTACATTTCACTACATTTGTTGATTTTGGTATGTATTTTTAAAAAACCATAATGTTATCTTCTCCTTCCATAAGAATGGACAAACAAATGATGGTTGATGGTGAAGGAAGAGTTTTTTTTAATGGATGCAGCCACTGATATATGCACACACCTATAAATAACCCCCCCACCCCACCCATACCTGTATCAAGAACCCTAATGAAATTCACCAGGTCACATGAAAGCAGAAGAGAGCATACCTCCAGAGAAGAGGATGGATAGGGATGGAAGAGGGGTAAGAAAGGGTAACAGTGGCAAACATGATTGAAATACATTTAGTACACTTAAGTACACATAGAAAAGTGTGTGGATGGAGCTCATTATGGTGTATAATTAATATATGCTAATAAAACCATTAAAATCAACATCAAAGCTCTGTTGTATTTATTCTAACCTCCAATGCTTTAACGGCGAGTGTTTTCAATTCTTGCTATGGTTAAGCAGTAAGAAGTAAACAGCATGTGTGTTCAGCCTCCATGTTTAATTACTTGGTTAATGATTACATGACTCTTGACCATTCAGATAGGTTGTGGTATGTGCCTGCTCTGCAAGAGCATTTGTCTTCCAAATTTCACTTGTTTTTACAGAGTAATTTAACTCTTTGAAACTGGAGTTGTGAGAAAAAGTCAGAAAGAGGGCCATGAGAAAGAACACTGTGTCCATGCATAGAATGGGTGGCAGGAACCTTGTCACCAATGTTCACCAATTTAGATTGCAAAGTTAAGTCTAATTTTGTAATCTTACTTCTCCAAACAATTTGTCAGTCAACTAAGATCTCAGAGGCTTAACTCCATCTACAAATTGAGAGCAACCTGGTAAACAGCAAAAGAGTCATATGTTCTTTATGTCTTTTATTGGCAAAGTCATGGTCATTCTGAGGGCAAACTGTTATGGCAAATACTGTCCTAGACAGAACCCACAGGGGGTACAGTAATTGACATGCATTCTAGATTTGAGAGGCTATAACTGAATTTACTTAGATTTATTGAAAGTGAATCCCATTAACTTTCTAACTTCTGGGTCATTGTATTTCTGGAAGAATGACAGCATGAAGACAGAGGAAGCCTTGACTTTGGGAAATGCTGGTTACTTGGAGAACTCCTTGATCCCCAACCCCTCCTGTAGGCATTGAAATATGAATGCACTTCACAGTCATCTGAAGGACAGGGAGAGAGGACTTTACTCTAAGCACCACAACTTCTCTATAGAGACTCTGTCAGGACCCCAGCTGCCCAAGGACTTTGCTTTTGTTTGAGTACATATCCTGTTACTGAAGAAAGGAGTCTTGATTTCCAATCTCATTAACTTGGGGATATTTTTCCATCTGTGATTATGACTTTCTATTGTTAATCTACTGTTATTTTTAGTCAAACAGAATGTTATCGCTGGAATAATAAAAAAATAAAGATAATTTGGTTTGTTTGTATAACCACTTAACTCTTAGTTGAGAATCATTAAGCTTCTTCCCTGAGATTCACTGGATGATTTGCATATCACATTTACAGTGTGGCTTGCTTGGGAGCATTGGCAGTTTTGGATTGGGGCTCCTGGTGCTGGTTTTATAGATCTGTATACTTTCATCAAGCCATCTGGCTGGAAATCATGAGCAGGGGGAGGTTCCCCAGAAAAAAAAAAGTGACGTTCAGTTAAGTGAAGTGTCCAATTGGTATTTTACACTGTATAAAAGTCACTACACAACAAGCCACCAAGCGACACTAGTGAATTCCATGCACATTGTGAGGACGTAGTTCAGGGCTATTCTATCTGAAGGACTTTGAACACAGAACTGATTAAGGAAAACACATGGGCATTCTGCTCTTTGGGCCCCCTTTTACTGTGTTTTCTGTTGTGTGCAGAATTGTCTGGATAGCGATGTCTGGTAGTAACCGCTAAGGTTGTTCTCCTTGAATGAAGCCTCTAACAATTAAATGTGCTGTCTATTCTCTGTTATTGTTGTTGTAGCAAAACCATTTGAAAATGGACAATATTTGGACATTTATGGAATTACAAGGGACCAAGCTGGGGAGTACGAA
Source organism: Arvicanthis niloticus (assembly GCF_011762505.2). Classification (NCBI taxonomy): domain Eukaryota; kingdom Metazoa; phylum Chordata; class Mammalia; order Rodentia; family Muridae; genus Arvicanthis; species Arvicanthis niloticus. The sequence continues at coordinate 132,522,816 of NC_047661.1, forward strand.
TGCAGTGCCGAGAACGACGTGTCATTCCCAGATGTGAAGAAAGTGAGAGTGGTCGTGAACTGTAAGTCTCTTTCCTTCATCACCATAACTGTTGAGAAATGTCTTAAATCGATGTGGCTGCTTTATTATGTCATATTGTGCCCCCCCCCCCCCCGTGTGTGTGTGTGTACCATGGCCTCAGCAGATCCCAGTGACGGTTTGAATGATGTACAGACCGAAATCTTTCAGTATCATCTTCATGCCCAGCACTCCCAGAGGTTTCACCCTTGTCTCTAAGCCACCATGACTCTGACTTAGGTCTCACTTGTTGGACACCAGCAGAGCTCCAATGTGCAGCACTTGATCAGACCTGGTGGACACAAGTAGGAAGCAATTTACTTATTCAGTTGGCTGGTTGAATTTCTAGCTTGGAAATACTGGGAAAATTAAGAACTCATTTCCCCATAAACACTATCATCATGAAGTTAGTATGAGCTGGATAGTCACAATGTCATCAACACCATGACACCACACCTTTTTCAATATGGAAAAGGGACAACTTTTTGGAATATCTCACTGCAAATATCTCAACCTGTGAGTAAAGTTGTCTTTCTTTCAAAATTGACACCACTATTTGATTTTTCGAAGAAAATATGTTAGGTATAAGAGTATCTTACCTAAAATACACATAAGCTATATCTTCTATCTGTTTTTATTCCATATATGTACTTTTCTACACATGACCTTTGATGTTAATATATAGAATTGATAACCAGATAACATGGAACTATTCTAAATATATCCATAAATACTAATGCCAATCAGCAATTATTTCATATGAACATGAGTCTTTAAGTCTCATGAGGCAATTATTTTTTCTTTTAATTTTTTATTAATCCTTCCATTCATTTATATCTCAAATGATATCCCCCTTTCCAGTTATCCCACCACAGCCCATGCAGCCCACATCCACCCTCTCCCTCTCCCCTTGGCCTCTATGAGGGTGCCTCCCACCCACCCACTCCTGCTCTACCGTTCCAGCATTCCTTTACACTGGGCCATCAAACTTCCACAGGACTAAGAACCTCCCCTCTCATGGATGTTAGATAAGACCATCCTCTGCTACATATATATCTGGAGCCATGGATCCCACCCTGTACATTCCTTGGTTGGTGGTCTAGTCCCTGGGCACACTGGGTGATCCAGCCAGCCGACATGGCAACTATGACGTTGCAACACCCCCTCCACTCCTTCAGTCCTTCTACCAGCTTCCCCACCGGGGTTGCCAGCTCAGTCTGATGGTTAGAACCAAGCATCAGCTTCTGCATTGGTCAGGTGGTGGCAGAACCTCCCAGGGAACAGCCAACCGAGGTTCCTGTCTGTCAGCAAGTGGTGAGGCAACCATTAACTCTCTGAACATGCCAGGCATTGAGCTGTCTGTCAGAGAAGATCACTGTCATCATCTAAAGTGTGTCAGCGGCTGATCTACACACACTGGGTGAAATTTCTTAATAAGTCTGAGCAAGTAAACAACATACCTGACCAGGAGGCAGTTTCTGGCAGAAATTTTCAGAGTTCTGACCAGAAAAAAAGGCAGAGCCACCCAATAAGCCCTTGAGGGGCTCAAAGCTTTAAAGGCTGTATCATCCAGGCGGAAGCACGATCCCAACCCTGTTGCCTCAGAGGTCAGATTTTGATGAATTCCTAGATTCTTGGCACTTTTATTGCAGAAGAGTCTCATTTATTTTAAGGATTTTCATTGTAAAGGGTTGCTAGTTTTTCCCTCTGGAATTTAAGAATGGAAAATAACAAACTAACACAGAGAGAGAGAGAGTAAGAGAGTAAGAGAAATGAGAGAGAGAGAGAGAGAGAGAGAGAGAGAGAGAGAGAGAGAGAGAGAGAGAGAAATCCTGGTCAGTGTATCATCATGTGTATTTGCTCTAACTGATTTTTACATGGTTGAGAGAAAAGACACAAACTGTTAATGCTAAGAAATGAAACGTAATCAAAGCTGTTAAAGAACAAACACTGAACCCTCAAAGTATCCACTCCCAGGCCCACCAAGTCTTTAAAGGGATGCCTCTGATGGGGCATGGAATTTCAGTGGCTCTGTGAATTTGTGACATTGGGTAGAGAATCCTTGGGCTTGTACCAAGGTAGCTGGGTCACAAGGTCAATGTAATTTTAGCTTCTGAGGAGCAGCACTGATTTTCACAGTGGTTGCACTAGTTTATGGTTGGGGGTGGGTGGCTGAATAAGAGACAACCTCTTCTATATCCTTCCTGCACTTGTAGTACTTTGACTTTTAGTTTTCTCTAAATCATAGTTTCAGGTGCTCAAATGTTTACAACTGTCCTATGAACGATGTGCTTCACACTGATTTTGTTGGATTTCATTCTCTTCCACGGAGTGGTGTTTGCAGTGCAGGTGTGAGAAGGAGAGCACATGCATTGTATCTCTTGGTTGTGATAAAGTTTCAAAGTAGTAATCTTGTGAAATTATCACAACAAATGCCAAAAACTGACAGCCACCCGTGGATTTTACTGAGCTGACTTCACAAAGGAGTGGAGCCAAAGTCCCCCCCCCCAAACAAACCCCAGTTCACAAAACCCCCAACCCAGCATAGCTATGTGATGGGCACAGAATCTCATGTTCATGATAAGATCCAGATGATCTGGAGAAGCATGTGGGTCATTATTCACACACCTTGGCTGTGCAGGAGGAGTCCTGTGTACACACATTAAACATACACACATGCACTAACATACAGAACACACACATACACACAAACAATACACATGCACTAAACACCATCAGGGAGTCAGGGAGAATGGAGACACCATTAAACCCCAGGTTTAGCTAGTGGATTTGTATTTAAACCGATCTGTTTTCCTGTTGGCATGTGTGTTCCTTTTTCACTGGAAGCTTGGTAGGTACCAGGCTCATGATTTTAAAGTAGAATGACTGAGTTTCAGAAAGCCCATGGGTTGACCTGAACTGGAAAAACAGGAACAGAACCAGATCCAGCCAGAAGAGAAAAGAGAATATGGAAAAAGAATGGACTCACTATTTAGAGAAAGAATGAGACTGACCTTGTAATGGATGTCAGTAAAGAAGAGCCGTGTCCCAGAACTCAGGGTGCAGAAGCCCTGGACACAGCTGCTCACTGGCAATGCTGGTATCTCAGTGGCAGAAATAGCCAAATTTCAGAGTGTCTTGGAAATGTGGGTCCTTATAATCAGGTAGAGTCCATGGAATTTTATTAAGATAGACTATTATCGGATAAAATGTCTTCTTATTACCATCTGGCCTCTGACACCCCATGAAAGCTTGACTTCTCCTCTCTTGAGTTTCAAATTACATCTCTGTAAACTCAAGAACATCTGTTTCATATGTGTGTTCAATAATTAATCTATGTTGTACATAGGCAAAACTGATATCAATAAAATGTATACATAAAAATTATATGCATGCTTTGTAAATAAGGGTTTGGATGCCTGAGCAAAGTAAGGTGTTTATAGACAGGGGTCTATAGACACCTCTTCTTTGAAAGTTGGTGTTTCCCTCACTTAGTGCAACATAGGATCCACAAACACCTTGACCATGGTTGCTGAGTGACCAAATCGTTAGACTAGATTCTCTCAGTTTAATTCATTCTATCAGGCAAAAGAGAATTATCAGGTTTTCCTAGTCCCTTTTATAGATAGTATATTGACCATGTATTTTCTTTCTTATTCTCTTACACTTTACATCCTGACCACAGTTTCTGTTTCCTCCACTCCTCTTTCCTTCCCCACCTATTCTCTCCCCAGATCCACTGTTCCTCCATTTTCCTTTAGAAAAGAATAGACTTCCCATGGATATCAACCTAACTCAGAATAACAAGATATAATAAGACCAGGCACAAAATCTCATATCAAGACTGAAGTAGGCAACCCAATAGGAGACAAAGGGTCCCAAGAGCAGGCAAAAGAGTCAGAGACACCCTACACCCCCACTATCATAAGAACATCAAGTACTTCTGATATCAACAAGCATTTTCAAGTGGATTCAGTAAAAACAGTCCAATATTTACATAGTGCTTTTGTTCAGAAGAAAGGGGCACTAATTCCATTTTATAAAAATAACATAATTGAAGTATAAAGAGTTTAAACATTTAACAACCTGATCTCCAAGAAAAAATATTTGTAAAGAAATGTATTAATTAGCTGTAAAAATACAAAATACAAACAAATTAAGGTACAAAAATCCATCTATATGACTTAGATTTTGACAGTGATGGGTTCACACATTGACCATTTCACTCAGTATTAGAGTGATTTAGCTTACAGTTTTCAGTAAACGGAATTGAGTGATTCTTTCTATGGCCAAATAAAATACTAAAGACATTTTTGGGTGTGCACGGAACCAAGCTTTTATCCAATATATCAAAGGTGCATATTTGTGCATAATTTTGCATCTGATACATATTCACGTATGCAAATGTGCACTTTATCTTCCAATATAACTAGCTCCAGACATGTGGACTAGAATGTTCCAATTAGGTTGACTTAGTACAGTTGCTCCAAAGCCAGAAGCAAGAAGCCACAAGATAGGCAGCAGAAGAAGCTCCAAGAGATGCAGCCAGTACTCTTGGGCTAGTCATAAAGTTCTCCCCAAAACATTGGGCAATTTATTCAGAGATGTCAAACTTATGACTGGAAGAAATTGCAGCTGTCAACTTTGATACAGACAGGACTCAGCATTCAGAGGTTGAATGAAGCAAGGAGACCACAGGCACCTGCAGTGGGACACTGAGGATTGTTTGAATTACTGTTCAACCCTTGGTGTTTTATTTCTGCCTTTATAATATTCCCTATTCATTTATTCCAGATGAGGGCTCAGGCTGAGACCCAGTCTTCAAGAAGTTAATTATGTAGAAAGGAGAGGAAAAGGGTATATACAATTATAATTCAATGCAGCAAATCTGAAGCTACACTAATCCTAAGGTGCTATACATGGCTGTTAGCAACACACCACACAACCTTGGAGTATCTAAGGGGCCTTGACACCGAAAGACAAAACTGAACTTGACATTTAAAAAATTATTATTATTATTATTATTATTATTATTATTATTATTATTATTATTATTAAAAACAAAAGAGAGAATCCATACATGAAAGCAGTAACAACAGAATACGCTTACACTCACAGGAGCCATGGGACAGAAAGTGTCCATTCAGTCAGGCTCCAGTGGCCTATCTGTAGTGCAAAAGGAAGTCAACAGTGAGAAGGAAGAGCACTCTCTTGGGGGACCATACAGGAAGGGTGTCTTAGAGGAAGATGAACTCCTCTGAGAACCATGAAACCTCAGAGGAGACACATCTGGGAGCTTGTGAATTCAGTGGGGATGCTTAGATCCAATGCTCAGTGATCAAAGAAAGAATAACTTGGGGTGATTAACTATTCAGAGAAACATCTGCATATTAAGTAAGTATATTTGCATATTCTTATTTTCTACATCTGCAGAGAAGGCTTGGGAGATTTCTGGTTTGTCATTGCAAGGGTAAGGCAGAGGAAAACTGTAGTGCCAAGAGCAAAACATGGGGCTCTGAGTAGCTCCAGGTCTGGAGCAAACTGCAGAAACCTTGTCAGTGAATGCTAGAGGAGTGTTGCTAATCAACCACAGCACACATTGTTTAACAACAAATCTCCCCAAGAAGACAGTAATTAAAAGGACTTAGAACTGAAATTTTCCTTTTCTCTTTGTGGAGTTAATGGTGTGAGAGGTCCAGGGTTATGGTTGTGTGCACATAACCCTGAGATGCAAACTGAGCTAAATGTTTGTTTCTTTGTTTTATACACTCAACATAACTTTCATTAACAATGAACATGAGGATACTTTTTAAAAACAGGAGTCCAGGAATCAAATGTATTCTCCCAAACTCTTAAATGAATTTGGAAATGGGTTTCAGCGTTACAGGTCTGTGAAAATCAGAACGTCTCTGTGATAAAGAAATATTCATTCTTTTACTATTTTCTCCCTTTTTCAAAAAGTGAAAAATGAAGCCATTTTATTGCTTCATCACAAGAACAAAACTTTTCCTTGATAAGGATTTAGGTATATTTATTTTCATTTGTAGTTCTTTCTTGGTTGATATCTGAGATTTCAGAAAAATAATATATAAGTTATAAGTGTAACAGAGCCAGAACAAACACTAGAATTAAAAAAAAAAAAACAATTTCAAAGAGGAGGAAAGTGCTCGAGGTTGAAAATTATTCCATGCTAAATTGAAGCATTAAAGTTAAGAAAGAAATAACAACAGCAACATGTCTCTGAGACCTAGTCATTTAGATGTATGGTCTCCTGTTCTGGTGAGCTGCCAGAGGGCCAGATTCTGAAAGCTACCAAGTTACTTCACCATGTATTCCTCAAATGACCTAGAAGCTTCAGATTTTACATCATCCAATATACATCTGCTGTTTGTAAATCTGAACTTACTTAAATCCAGCTGCTCATCAGGTTTCCTCTAAAAGCATGTATATCATGGCACATAATTCATAGAATTGAAATTTTTAACTCAGTGTTGGAGAGTCATTTGTAGACTAACTAGAGTTAACAGTGTTAGTTTTGAGTCGTTACCATATTGATGCAATTAAATGCTGTAACACTCACTGATATGCTTATGTCTGATAGTGTGTGAGTATGTGTGAAGGAATGGATGAATGCCTGCTGAAAGAGTGTATGGCAGTAATGTCAGTGTGCACAAAGGCTTAGAGAGAAAATCAGAACAAAGAGACCAGACTGTAGGAAGCTTCCTTTGTGCACACAAGCTCCTTCCCTGCTTATTTGGACATTAGTTTATTCTCATTTACTTTCTCCCACCATTAGCAAATCACACTCTTTCTGATTGCCTCTTAAAATTTTTCTTTTGTCTCCTTTCTTTCCACACATGAAAAAAAATGCTAAACTACCTTGGGAAATAACTTTTGCAATGACGCATAGCAATATATTTAATATACATCATTTTAATCACTAAATTATTGACTCTATTATACCTACTATGAATAAGTGGGCACAACTGATTTTTGAATATTGACTAAATCATAACAAAATTTTAAGTTTGGGGATTACAAGATAAAGACATTAAGACCCAGCAGAAAAATAAAACAACTGAATTATACTTTTATCTTATTATTTTAACTGATTGTACAACTTTGGACAAAATGTTAAAGCATGTTAGTCTGACTTCATTCTTCCATTAAAAAATAATGGAGCCATTTTGTAGTGTCATCCACACCTGAGATTCTGATATCTTCTTTTGATATGTATTGATGTGTCCCTGGAAGAATGGAAAAGAGCCCAGCAGATAACAAGACAAAGCCCAGCAGATAAAAAGGCAAAGCCTTAAGACCACTAGACTGCTGTTCAGCTTCATGGCGATTTTGGTTTTGGTTTTTGTTGTTAGTGGTGGTGGTTTTTGTTTGTTTAATTTTGCTTGGTGACTTCTTAGAGAAATTAAGTCTGATAATTTACTTCTTTGGTGCATTGTCAGCAAACTTAAGCTTCCCATTTGTTCTCTGGTGCTAATTTATGCAAACAGAAAAAAACCAAAGGAGAAATAAAGTTCAGAGTAATATAATTAGGACAGCTGTCAGTACACAGAAGGATGATGTCACAAAGGCAGAATTTGAGTCACATGAACAGAGGCTAAACCCTACTCTCTCCCTTCCTAACTCCAGAGTACTCAGGAAACCAGTGTTTCTCTCGGGGGCTCAGTCTTCTTTCATAAGATTCTGGAGGTAGTTGTGCCCCTCTGAGATGAGGATTCAGTAGCAAAATATATAAAAAGAGTAGAGTTACTGTCTCACAGCTGAGCATGGAAACCCCCGAGTTCCAGGCAGTGAGGCACAGGGTTATGAGCACAGAATCTGTGGCAGGTAACCCCAGCTTTCTATCCATGTCCTTCCATTTGCTGTTATGGAATCAAATGAACTTATTAATCCTGTGAAAATTTATTTAACTGTGACATGGAGACTGTGAGGATTAGTTAACCGAGTTCATACACAAAAACAGCTTAGCATGCATTGGTCTTAACACCAGTTACATTGAACATTCACGAGTCAGGGAAATAAAAATACATGTATAAAAAGGTACATTCCTGAAAACCAACTAAGTTCCTCCATCCAATGAATGGATACAGTTGAACCTTGATAGCTTTAGAAAGCAGATCATATGTGTCACAGGAGGATTTCAAACTGAGCCTTAAAAGCTTGGTTTTAGGGTTGTAGTTACCTTCATTGTAACTCACTGCCTCCAAGGAAATTGAAAAAGGAACTTAATTAATTCTTACAAATTGCTAACTCTAGCAACGTTTGTGAAGATGAAGGTTGAGGCAAAAAAGACAGGACTGCGGAGTGAGAGGAGGAGATGAATCATCCAAATGGGCGCAGGTGCTGCCAGAATGGCTGATGCTGACAAAAAAGGGTGTGGAGAGAGAGAGAAAACGAGAATTTTCTGTGGATAAAGAAAACAATCACAATAAATAATCCTCGGGAATCACACAGCACTCAAAACAGCTTTGTTCACATATCTCCCGAAATGAGAGCCTTTGTGTAATGGTGAGCATGACAGAACAACCCTCAGCACCCTGTGGCCTGCTGCCACACAGTGAAATTAACAGCAGTGCACAAAAATTAAAATAAAATGAAAACTTTGGGAAAATGCCTACTGAGCCAGGAGCATAAAACAGTTGTGGATTTCATAGGTAGAATGAAAAATGACAGTTCTACCTAACAGGTTTAGAGTGGTTGTTTTAAATGTGTTGATTTGCGCCAACAGCCATAAGGCGTTTTCTGTTTAGGAGTAGTTTGGTAGCAATTGTAAAACAGAATAGAGTCTGTTTGCCCTCAAGTATTGCAAAGTTAGGAAGACTATTTTGGATATAATTTCTAAGTCATTAAGTAATACAACAAGACCTACCAACTTCACACAAGTAGTTTTTCTGCCATAATCATACTTTGTCTTCAAAAATATGAATGCTCTGTACCCTAGGAAATGCTGTGAGAGTCCCTGTACAGCATGCCCCTCTAGCCCACACTCCATGGCAGGTGGGTGGGAGGCCATTGACAGTGAGATCACAGGTGCCTCATTCATTGCTGTCACGTCCTGTCTGTGAGAATACTGCCTTTATAGCCTTTCTGTTTCTGCTGATGTGAAGGGACTTTGGAACTCTGTACGATACAACAGCAGACCCAATCTTTACTGAAGTGGCCTATTAACATTTCTGTTCAGACAGACAGGAAAGACTCATCATAGTCAGGAGTGTTTACTACTTATTCTGTGTCACACTGAGGAAGGAGTGTTTGCAGTCATGTAACATGAAGATGGCATGTTGCTCTTCTGAATCTTGTTCCAGCCTTTTATTTACATCCTTACTGCCAAGGCCATGTGATCTGTCACTGCTGCAGGATGTTTGACCCTCAGATTAACTTTTTGAAGAAGCTGAGCAAAAGCCTTGGAGGCCACTTCCAGGTAGGACTCCTTATCACTTCGTGTGAGCTGTGCCTTGCTTCCTTCTCCTTCCTTATCTCAGGGACAGTGACAGTGACCATGATCATGAATTCTGCATGCTGAAGGCCGCACTGGACCATCGTCAAGACCCTGAGTGAACAGAAAGTAGATTCCTGCTTCTTCCCACCCACCCTGGTTCTCACCCTTTGCTGACATGAAGTATTCTTGACTTTGAGATAAGCAAGCATTAAACTCTTGCCAACTGATACAGACTTGAATCTCTGTTCCCTGAACGTAACCTCCTCCTCCTAACACAATGGAGAATACGGGCAGGAACACCCTGGATAAACTGTAAAGCATATGCCTTTGTCCTCCTTCAAACATTTTGCCTACAAGCAACCATAAAAGCCAGCATGGATGAGTACAGGCTCCTCTGCCTCTGCCACCCTGGAGCAGCAGAACCAACTGAATTTCTGTTTGCAGATCTTGTGAGTTACAGGAGTCTTTGAAGTCAAGTATGATTTCGTTCAAAACACTATTGAATTCAAAATAGCATTCAACCACCAGCCTCTGAGATGAACTTTCCTGACAAAAGAAAACACAGAGGACAGAGCACTGTTTGTTCAACCCCAAACTACGTGGATCCAGAAACCAGAAGGAGTTTAGGCAAACTATAGAAGGCTTAAGAGTTTAACTGAAAAACACTCACTCAGATTTACTTCCTGGAAGAAAGCCCTGCTTCCACCAAAGATACAGGATGTCACTTTCCTTTTCATTTGCTTAAGAAACTTCCAGAATGTACTAAAGAGGTTACTAGACCATTTCCACATGTGAGACCCCAGTTTCTAAAGGCAGCCCAGCTTTTTCCTGAGTCCTTTATCAACAGGCTGTTTGTGTTCAGTTTTCCCTTTGCTGACAGTAGTGACTTTCCCTTTGTTCTGTCATTGGGAACACAGATAAGGAACTGAGTTGGTCCTGTAGATTCCGTTTAATCGATTATAATAGACACAGGAAAGAATGAGCATAGGCCATAGACTTGCTCTAGACTTGAGCCTGGGAAACACATCCAACCAGCTATAGGAAAAATAACAATGATATATTTATAAACTGCAGATCTGAACAACACTGAGTATCCATTCAAACTAGGACTATGCAAAGTCAGAGACAAAGAAAACAAATGCACATATATGCCAAACAGTGAAAGGGTGAAGGTATTAAAGCTTAGAAGTATCTGGTTTGACTGCAGCAAAAGGAAGGAATTTTAGAATTAACAACAAAAACATTACTTAGCACTAACTTCTACTACAACCCATACTAGACACATAGACAGCACCTTCATGGTGTTAAACACATAAAACTGCTGGGTATTGATTTGGGTTAGGGTTATGTCTCTCACAGTATAGCTTACAAACTGGGAGAAGTGTCTTCCAAGTGCTATTTTATGCAGATGTGCCTGGGTTGGCCACTCTGTGGAAATACAGATTTTGGTGTCAACATGTCAGTCTTGAGAGACAGGAGACAAAGCATTGGTCCTTTATGGTGAGAAAGATAACATTAGTAACTCTGTCATGAAGACAGGGCACTAAAGGGTGATATGTATGGGTGGAAAAATAGGGTAAAAGTCACGTCACCCATTCCAACCATGACATGTAATGTTGAGAGATGAGAGATTGTGTGAGGAAAAAGCTTTGTTCTATAGGTTCCCTACAATAAAGCTCACTTGGGCTGGGTTCATGCCATCTGCAGAGTATAAAGATGCCAAGAGTGGTTAGGATGAAAGATGTTCTAGAGAACGTGGTCCCTAGATGTTTGACAGAATGAAAACCACCATGTTTTATAGACTATCTACTAGAGTGTGCTTCAAAACTTTTGTATAGACAGAATCAACAAATATGAACTCTTAATTACAGGCTTCGTACAGGAGAGAGAAAGCACACCAACTTCAGAGATCCAGAAAAAGCCTACAACTGTGGAGTCAGGGAGACAGACACTAGAAACACTCAAACAGAAAAGGGAGCAGACAGGTGGTGGACACTGAGAGCAACTTTGGCATCTAGCACAGCTATGGTGACAGATGAACACACAAGAGCAGGACTGTAAATTTATTAGCATTTCATATCAGAAAAGTCAAAGAATTATAGAAAACAACCAACTGTCCATCTTGAAAAGTCCAAACCAAAGCCTGTGGAGACTTTTTCCTTTTGATAATTTAGATCCCTGTGACTGAACCAGCTATGAAGCTGGATAAAATTACCAAAATGTATGAAAATACCTCACAATAATTCAAACAAACTACACACTGAGCTCTGAAATTACACAGCATGAACCTCTCTGAGTTGCCACAATGCAGACCTGGGCTTTGTCTTTCTCCTCAAAATGCCCAAAGAAGACTTGAGACCCAAACACTCATTCTGATGAAAGTGAAGGATATGGAGAGCAGGGGACAGTCATGGATAGTTACAAAGATCCATTTCCACAAAGCCATGCACCCCCAAACCCTGTCCCAGAATGTAGCACTCATAACAGCCACAACTACTCCCATGGTGGGAGGAGAGGTATACTTCATCTTGTCTCAAGCAGTTCTGATTTCACAGGGAGGACACTGAATCTGAAGTCTAAGTCTTGGATGAGCATGGAGACATATTTTTGTTTTATTTTTCTAAAAATTGACAGTGATTAATTGAGCTTCATCTCCTCTTAAATAAATAGGACTTTGAAAATTGGTAAATAATAAATAAATCTCTAGAGGACTGTAATTTTATACTCATGGCAAATTCTATATTGGCAAAGTTATATGGAAACATTAGAATCAAAACTCACACACTTCATCTGAAAAAATAATAAGTAAATTAGTACTAACAGAACAGAGACAAATGTAATTTTGGAACTTCTTTTTATACTAAAATTATCAGATGCAACTTTAAAGAAACAGGAGTGGAGGTGTTATTTCAGGAAATAAAAGAAAATGTGTCCATATAGATTTTCCAAGAATGTAAATCAGCATAATTTCAATAAAATAGGCTATAAAGTGTTGAACAGAGAATTAAGAAACTGGAAAATATAGCAGAAAAAATTATAGCATTCTAAAGGCAGAATTTTAGACATAAATATCCAGTGCTAAGGCATAGCTTATGGATAGAAGATGTGTCCAGCTTCCTTGATGTTCCGGGTTTAATCCTCAGCACACCATGATATAGAACTGTGTACCATGCATAAATGTGGTTCTATATGGATATATTATAGGAAAAAGAGAATGAGAATATGCAACACTGATTGAAAAATAATAGTTCAGAGTTTTCAGAATTATAAAATACCAAACTAAAGAATCCCTAGAAATCCACACATAATAGTTCACATTGCCTGATGATTTCTGTAGAGACTAGACTTCTCTGCATCCTCATCATCATGTTTAAACTTCTCTGCATTCTCATCATCACTTATATGTTTTTCTTCATGAAAATAGAGATAAGAGTACTGGGAAGGACAAGGTGGAAGGGGAGAAAAGAAAGGTGGAAATACATGATATACATGATATACTCAAATTAAAATGTTGTTGAGAGCACTTGCTGCTCTTATAGAGGACTAGAACTTGATTCCCAGACCCCACATTGTGACTCACCACCTCCTGAGTCTCTAAGTCCAGGAAATGGGACACCTTGGGACCTCCAAGGACCCCTGCAGACACATGCACATATTCCTCTACACACACACAAGCATACAAATAATTACAAACAAAATGGATATTTACAAAAAGTCTTTATGAAAACCATCTCAGTATAAGTCAGTACAAATGGAGAACAAAACATTTATGTGTAGATGTTGCAACAGAAGCCACAGTAAGCCAAATAAAACAAAGACTGATGAACAACCTGGATAGGAGCAATCCTCTAACTGATAGTTGGTTCTCAGCAGCAATAGATGTCAGAAGACAAGAAAACAATGGTGCCACCGGTGTCCCAGGAGATGACTCGGAACTCACAATGCTTTAATACATGAGAAAATTGTGGAGCAGCAGGTACCCAAGACTGTCTGACAGGAGCATTTGTATTGAACACTAATATTTTATTTTCCTGCTTTAGGAAGAGAAAAAATTTTGGGGAGTTATACTACCTCCCTCAGGTTAGTGGAATCACTGCTGAAGGAAATCGAGTGGCATGTATTGCTCTAGATAGAAGTGATTAATCCAGCCCCATCTTGAACAAAGTTGGTAATCATAGGATTGATATGTGTATTGATGTAGAGTTGACATAAGCTGCAATGAGAGGTGCGATGGAGCATGTGGAAATCTATCAGAGAGTTACCAGAACCCACAGATGGCTTCAGAGGGATGAAGTACAAAGGTTCTGTTACATTCCCACTGACAGTAAGAGCATTTGTGTTACTGTACCATGACACATCTACAACTAACTTTGGATAAAGAGATGCCATTAGAAAGTGTATGGGTAATTAAGTACCCAAATATTGTGATGGTTTGTATATGCTTGGCCCAGGGATTGGCACTATTAAAAGATATGGCCCAGTTAGAGTTAGTGTGGTCTTCTTGGAGTAGGTGTGTCACTGTGGGTGTGGGAAATAAGACCCTCATCCTAGCTGCCTGGAAGCTAGTGTTCTGCTGCAGCCTCCAGATGAAGATGTAGAACCCTCAGCTCCACCTGCATCATGCCTGCCTGGATGCTACCATGCTCCTGCCTTGATGATAATGGACTGAACCTCTGAAACTAAGCCAGACCCAATTAAATGTTGTCCTTCTAAGAGTTGCCTTGGTCATGGTGTCTGTTCACAGCAGTAAAACCCTAACTGAGACTAACCCTAACTATGAACATATAAACATTTGTGTTATTATCATTTTGAGAATTTTGTACATCAGTACTGCATTAGTGTTCTCCCCCGACCCCTGACTCCTTCCAGGCCCCCACTCATTGTCAAACTCATCCTTTTATTTGTAATGTTCAATCTTCAGCATGAACAAGACTAGAACCAATGTAAGTGCACAGCACGAGAAATGGAAAGCGAGAAGTGATCTGAACATTTTAAAGCCCTTGTCATGGAAAACAGCAAGCTTAGTGCTTATCTTAGATTAAAAGTCAATAAAATAGAAATGTGTAATAGAACAGGATAAGCTAAGAACTATCTTAAGGGCTGACATAAGAGCCAAACTTCTAAGGAAATTAATCAAAAGATAAAGAAGCCATCAACTCACACAAGGAAGCCTGAGAAGGAAATGAATTCCAATGCAACTCCTGAAGGTCTAAGGTGGTCCTGAGAACATCTTGAGAATATGTGGCAAAGTTGAAGTGCATAAATTTCTAAAGATCTCATTCGACAAATAGTTATAATGAGGAAATTGTACAGATCGCAAGTCAGGACAGTCACTGAGGCTCTTTCCTAAATGACAGTGTGAAATTCAGATGTGCAAATGAGAGAGTTTGAGACAGTAAGAAGAAATGATGGTGCTGGTTCAACTGGTTCAATTGGCGGTCAGCATGTAGAAGAATGCAAACTGATCCATTCTTTTTTTTGAAGGGTATATATATATATATATATATATATATATATATATATATATCTTATCTTATTTGCTTTTATACCCTTACATGCAAGTATTAAGGTCATTTCTAGGTTGAAGAACTAGCAATAAAACAGATGCAAATAGTCAAGGAACAAGCAAGATAATAAACACAAATAGTCAAAGAACAAGCAAGGCAATAAAGGAAGTCCCATGATCACTCCCGTGATCACTGTTTCTAAGGGCTTATCTCCTTGTACAAAGTTCAAGACCAAGTAGATCAAGGACCTACATATAAAACCAGATACACTGAAACTAATAGAAGAGAAAGCAGGGAAGAAATGAGTGGTTAAAAGACACGTGAGCTCTTCACGACTGATTCACACAAAGAGAACAGGAGATATGCACACTGCAGATCCATCTGTTTCAAAATGAAAAGCAGATTGTTAACTAGACATCAGCTAGCATGTTGGTACCAGCAAGGTAGGAAAATCATGATCAGGTTGATGTTATCTTAGGAGTTGAACATTGATTTACGTTATAAATTGAGGGACAATGCATTGGAGATTTTAACAGCTTCAGTGGAAAAATTGGTGAAGCTCTATGCACAATAAACTAGTGAAATATAAACAGAAAGAAATTTAACCTGATGAGAGACACATTCAAAAGAACTACATCAAATATGTAGTGAAGAAAACAAAGAGTTGTTGTCTGTCATTATAGAATCAGAATTTCAGTGGAATTTCTCAAAAAAAAAAAAAAAGACACATAAAGGCAAGAAGACATTGCTTTGTTCTGGACATGTCCTTGTACATCAGATGTAATTCTAATGTGGCTGCACTGATATGACTGGCATTTGGGGGATGAATATGTCATGAGAACACCTAAGGGAGACCCCAACCCCTTCCTACACAGTGAGTGTATCTTTTATGAAGTAAATAAAAACTCACTGAGAGTAAACAAAGCAAGCTACAGTTCTAAACTAAAATCTTCATGCTAAAATAAACAATTGCTGTCAAAATAATTTGAAAATTAAACACCTTGAATAAAGGTCTCAGCAAGTATCTGTTAAGCTTAACCAAGTGCCTTTAAAAGTAACAGAAAAGAAAGCTGTGGCATGAGTCCAGGGGCTACCATCAGACTTTTTGCATTGATAGAAAGTACATTAAAGTGGACCATAGAATAGGGAGACAAGGAGAAAAGTGAGATGCAGGGGCTGGGGCCAGGACTCGGTTGGCAGAATCCTTGGATAAAGCATCCCAGACACAGTATAAACTACACTTGATGGTAAAAAGCCTATAATCTCAGCACTTGGAGGGAAGGGGAGGAGGATCTAAAGTTCAAGGTCATCCTTGGCTACTCCACATTTTGAGGCCATGCTGGGCTATATGAGCCCCTGTTTCAGAAATGGTCAAAACAGAACAAAAACCAGGAGGTGGGAATTTCAACAGAAATGTAAATTGGTGTTGGCCTGATGTCCAACTCCTTCACACAATTTGCAGACTGATATTTACCACATACTCTCTGGGCCCTGCACCCATCTGAGTTAACTTCTAAAGTGGTTTCCCTTGAGAGACAGAGTCCATTACTGGTGTGAACTTTTGCTCTGTGTCCTTCAGTGCCCCTTCAGCTTGTCCCTCTTATGTGGAGTCCACCCTGTCATGGCGTTCTAGACCTTTGCCATTGCCAGGCTTCTAAAAAGTTTCTGTGGCTAAATAATCCACTTTAGGTATGTCCATGTTTTACTGTGCCCTCAGCACTGTGCACTTCCCCTTTGTACTGTGCCCTCAGCACTGTGCAGTTCCCCTCTGTACTGTGCCCCCAGCACTGTGCAGTTCCCCTCTGTACTGTGCCCTCAGCACTGTGCAGTTCCCCTCTGTACTGTGCCCCCAGCACTGTGCACTTCCCCTTAGTATAAAGTGCTCTTCGCACTGTGCACAACATTCACTAAATAGCTCTCCAGTGAAATATGGAAACCATAAGGCCGAAGAGGCTCATTCTTGGCAGTTGGTTCAGAGGGGAATAAACCTGCCATGAAAGCACAGTGTGTACTCAACACTCAGCCCTTTGATGTGGTCATTGTATAAGACTTGCTGTGAGCAGACTGACAGCTAGTGAGTGAGGGTTGTTATTAAATGTGTTGATTCTCAGTCACTCAGAAAGGTGTTCACATGTGGCATTTAATACATTTGAATAAACCCTTCACTACTTCCTGCATTATACTCATTTCATTATAGAATAAATCACATTCTTGCCACACCATGTAATTGACAAATGAAATTCATGCTGAGTTTCAGAGTGATATACTAAAGAGGAAAGCCTTCAATGTGAGGGTTCATTTTACCAATGTCACAGCCCCTTGGTGATTCAGGTACATATAAAAAAATCATCTGGCTTAGAGTTCCCCTTATCTACTCCTAATTATTTTCAGCTGGATATAAATAACCGGTTCCCTGTCTTTCTTTATAGTGTAAATATAATAATGCATACATTTTCCTCACTTGTTAACGTAAACTGTTTTAGAAGTGTGTGCATAATTTTATTACTGAGCTTTATAAGTCAGCTATCGTGCCCATGTTTGTGCTCTATGAGAAGTGTCTGTTAAAACCTGATTCCACCCATGTCAAAACAGAAGTTGCGAGGGTGATTTTCAAGTTGGCTTAAATAGATAAAGCTGTAATTCCCTTTCCGATTGCCATTGAGTCACATCAGCGTTTTTTATTACATTTGATAGGGCAAATGTTGATTTCTTGATACTCCTTCTTTCTACACATCTCTAGTCTCCAGCTAACAAGATGTTAATGTCACAGGACACAAGACTGCACACTACAGCAGGCCTCACTGGCTTTGCAGATTGTCAGGCCAGATTAAAGACTTTGGTAAATATCAATGTCAATGTAGTCCAGCCAAGACAAGGAAGGATGAAGCATACACTCCATCAAACAGGCTTTTATTTTAATTTATCCTAAATTGTCAAATCTTAAATTAATGAATAGCAAATGTAATATTTCTTTTTTAAATTATAGTAAAGGCTTGTTCCCATGTGGCTACAAATACTGTGACTTCACACCAGCGCGCAGTAGTCACTCCGTGAGAGAAGAGCAAACACCAAATAAAGGCAGCCGCGCAGCAAAACCTAAAGTTCAATACCATTAATTTAATTATAGAACATAATCACTTGACAGTGCAATGGGTTGGATTTAAAAGATGATATTGAAATTGATTGCTAATCGTTGGAAGGTGTGTGGTGAGCATGAGGCTACCGTGTGATGGAAGGTTACAGGTATATCTGAACCCAGAGACCATAAGCAAAGCATCATGGGGGATGTGGCAGTCACCAGCAGCACTGGGGATGCTCATGGCATGCAAGCACTTCATTGGATGCATTATCGTATTAAATATCTGCCATGTATCCTGCAGTGGACACTGTTATCTCCATCTCACAGATGAAGGGAATTAAGTTCTGAGAGTTTGAGTAACTGTATAGGTCAGACCATGTTAAGGAGTAGCTACTGTGTGTGAACAGAAAGGTCGAGCCTTGAGCCAATCCTGCATAACTGAAGGAAAAATGCAAATGCAAACTTCCCTAAACTTGACTCTTCAGGTGTCCTGCAGCCATAATGTTTCTTATCACCTGCTTGCTCAGACTATCCTCTTTTGTGAAGGATTTTTCACAAGTCTCTTTTCTCTCTGGGGGCAGACAGAATGGGGAGGGGGGAGAAAATAAAGTATCTTAGGGTTTGGTGTGTGTTGTTAGACATCTAGAGGGGCAGGGGAGAAGACACTGAGCCAGTTTCACTAGCTGAGACCTAGAGGAGCCTGCTGAGAGCAGGGGGGATTGCTGCTCACACTGAGATCACTCAGTTATCCAGCTTTCTTCCTGCCTGCTGGCCATCTCCTCTTTGTATTGTTACTGTTTACCTGGGCATAGCTCACTGGTGCTCTGAGCACCGAGAAAATAGAAGAGAAAGCTTTTTCAAGGAAGCTTTTTTAAAAAATCAGATGCCAGCAGTATTTGAGATGAGATGTAAGGACATTTATTACCCATATTTTTATAATTAGAAACCAAAGCTTTTGAAGTCTAAAATACTTTTTGTTATACTACATCTTTCTGCTTGTAGTGACCTATGTGTGTGAGGGAGTCCATTTTCAGTAGCTTGGGACACTTATCTCAAGAGAAGAAGAAGAAGAAGAAGAAGAAGAAGAAGAAGAAGAAGAAGAAGAAGAAGAGGAAGAGGAAGAGGAAGAGGAAGAGGAAGAGGAAGAGGAAGAGGAAGAGGAAGAGGAAGAGGAAGAGGAAGAGGAAGAGGAAGAGGAAGGAGGAGGAGGAGGAGGAGAAGGAGAAAGAATCAAACTTGACAGAGCAATTTCACACACACACATTAACCTATTTTAATTCTCACAAAAACACTTTGTTGTAAGCAATCTCTTCATGTTTTATGAATAGAAGAATTTGACTCTATAAAGGCTTAGCATCGTTCTAAACAAGCCAGCTGTTAGCCTCAGTGCTGAGACTAGGATGTGTTGCAGGGAACAAGAACCCATGTCCCTCATTCTACAAACTGCATTCAAATCAAGCCCAGTGGTGCCATGAGTGCATTGTTGTATTTGAGCTGGTTTCCTAGTAGTGAACATTAGTTTTCTTTTACTAATTTTTTAGAACTGCAATCCAAGTTTTAAAAAGAGGCCTTTCACCTCTGTTCTCGCTGACCTGGTGTGAATGCAAGATCTTTGTAACGTTCCCATAGCATGATTCAGGACAGAAGGCACACGTTTCCTTTAAGGGACTCCTGGGCCTGGAATTCCAGAAACTCATTTGAAAATCAGGTGATAGGTGTCTCCTGTAACTGGGCTTAAACACTTTATTTTGAAGACTTTGAAGTTCAGTGTTTCCATGTGTTAACTGGATGGACAAGGCCCTTCTTTATCTTTAATGTAGGTTCACGGAGACATGTAAATGAGCACTGCACAGATGTACATGCATGTGCACCACACAGCTTCCCACTCCCACTACTCAGCTTGGCCTCAGTTGTTAGATTCCTGATGGAAGTCAGGAAAACTCACTTCAGAGACAGAAGCTTAAAAATGAAAGCTCTAACTCCCGTGCATGCAAGTTCAATTCAGAATCTGAATTGCATCCTTAAAGGGAGATTGTACAATATTTTTATAGGATGTGAACAAAAAGCAAGAAGGAATGGGGTGGGTTGTCACATTGACCAATGATATTTTGACACAAGGAGTTAAGCAAGGAAGTTAACTTCATGAGTCGTCCTCATCTGGGTCATTAGGTCCTTGAGTCAGCTTTTGCAGCCAAGTCACCTACTGGACTTGGACCTGAAATTTAGAATTGTAAGGGAAACAAAGGAGTAGGCAAGCTTCACATAGTCAATTAAGTCAAGACAGACAACACATTCACGACTTGTATACTTTATTTTAGGAAAAGGATAACAGGAACTTCCCTCTTTACATCCTTTAGTGGTTAACAACAAACATAAAATATCTGAAGAAGCAGGACAGTAGTTGAGTTCCAGGGCCTGGAAACATGAACTCAGTTTTGACTTTGTCAGCATGGTACTTGTTCCTGAGATGGCTGGACTCAGGAAACGTTTCTTAACATAGTGAACTAAGAATGTTACATTACAGGTAGGATGACAAAGAACTCAAAACAAAAACATTTACAAAATGCTTATATTTTATTTGGTGAAAGCAAATAATGTCATGTCTATTGGTATCATTCTGGTTCATGTCTTGTCTGAACAGCCATGTCTTCAAGGTGATAAGCAGTAAATACCACCCAGGAAAGATCCCTTTGTGCCTGGCTCACTCAAGTCAACCCTACCTGCACATTGGTTTCAGACCCAAGGTTACAATGTGATATGTATCCTTGACTTTGATGTTAATCTCAGTGGAAACATCATAAATTTCAGAGTCAACAACCAAGTAGGCATCTGTTGATATGCGAGGGTAGTACATGTGAGTGTTATGGCCTATGTTTGTGGAAACATACAATCTGTTTATCAACTGGCCCAAGGATAGTGCAAAAATCTTACCACAAATGAGTGTTCAAATAAACAGAAAACAGAAACAAACCTCCCTTTAAAATTGAAAATGTAAAGCAGGTTCAGAGTAGTTGAATGGACTTTAAAGTCCTTCTTGGAGCACCAGGAGTTGAATAGAGTAGGAAGCAGGAGGCAGATAGTAAAGACTCTGGCCTTTCTTCTTCTCTACTCAACAGCGACAATCCTGTCCTTCAGGAAGCTTCACTTCGCTCTGGGAACCTCCAGCCTTTAGCACTCATCCACCAAGGAAAAAAGCAAAGCCTTTCTCCTGACAAATAGGATCCCTTGTCCTTTTCAACAGTGGTGCTGGTTCAACTGGAGGTCAGCATGTAGAAGAATACAAATTAATCCATTCTTATCTCCTTGTACAAAGCTCAAGTCCAAGCAGATAAAGGACCTTCACATAAAACCAGATACTCTGAAACTAATAGAAGAGAAGGGAGGGAAGACCCTTAAATACCTAGGCACAGGGGTAAAGTTCCTGAACAGAACACCAATGGCTTATTCTCTAAGATCAAGAATTGACAAATGGAACCTCATAAAATTGCAAAGCTTCTGTAAGGCAAAGGACACTGTCAATAGGAAAAAATGGCAACCAACAGATTGAGGAAGATCATTATCAATCCTACATCTGATAGGGGGCTAATATCCAATATATACAAAGAACTCAAGAAATTAGACTCCAGACAACCAAATAACCCTATTAAAAAATGGGGTACAGAGCTAAACAAAGCATTCTCAACTGAGGAAACTCGAATAACCAAGAAGCACCTTAAGAAATGTTCAACATCCTTAATTATCAGGGAAATGCAAATCAAAACAACCCTGAGATACCACCTCATCCCAGTCAGAATGGCTAAGGTAAAAAACTCAGGTGATAGTAGGTGCTGGCGAGGATGTGGAGAAAGAGGAACACTCTTTCATTGTTGGTGGGATTGCAAGATGGTACAACCACTCTGGAAATCAGTCTGGCGATTCCTCAGAAAATTGGACATTGCATTACCTGAGGACCCAGCTATACCACTCCTGGGCATATACCCAGAAGATGCTCCAACATATAACAAGGACATATGCTCCACTATGTTCATAGCAGCCTTATTTATGATAGCCAGAAGCTGGAAAGAACCCAGATGTCCTTCAGCAGAGGATTGGATACAAAAAATGTGGTACATTTACACAATGGAGTATTACTCAGCTATTAAAAATAATGAATTCGAGAAATTCTTAGGTAAATGGATGGAACTAGAAAATATCATCCTGAATGAGGTAACCCAATCACAAAAGAACACACATGGTATTTACTCACTGATAATTGGATATTAGCCCAGAAGCTTGAAATACCCAAGATGCAACTCATAGACCATATGAAGCTCATGAAGAAGGAAGACCAAGTGTGGGTGCTTTGGTCCTTCTTAGAAGGAGTAATAAAATACTCAAGGGAGCAAATATGGAGACAAAGTGTGAGACAGAAACTGAAGGGCCATCTGGAGACCATTCCCCCTGGCTATCCATCCCATGTGCAGTCACAAAAGGTAGACACCAATGTGGATGCCAGGAAATGCATGCTGACAGGAGCCTGATATAGCTGTCTCCTTAGAGGTCTGCAAGAGTCTGACATATTCAAAGGAGGATACTCACAGCTAACCATTGAACTGATCAAGGGGTTCCCAATGGAGAAGTTAGACAGAAGACTGAAGGAGCTAAAAGGGTTTGTGGCCCCATGAGGAGAGCAACAATACCAACCAACCAGAGCTCCTCAGGATCTAAACCACCAGCCTGGGAGCACATAGGGAGGCAAGCATGACTCCATCTGTACATGTAGGGGAAGATGGCCTTGTTGGGCATAGGTGGGAGAGGAGATCCTTGGTCCCATGAAGGCTGAACACCAATCGGGAGGAATTCGAGGGTGGGGAGGTGGGAGTGGGGTGGTAGGTGGGGGCACATCCTCATAGAAGCAGGAGGAGGGGGGATGGGATAGGAGGTTCCTGGGTGGTGGGGGGAATGGGGTAAGGGGTTGAAATCTGAAATGTAAATATAATAGCCAATTAAAAAAAGGAAAAAAAATAAAGAGGGATCTGGCACCTTCAAGTTGTCCTCTGACCTCTACACATCACATGTGCCCTGGCATGCATACACAAAATAAATAGTGTATCTTTTCAAACAAAAAAGGAAAAGAAAACGAAAGAAAGATGAGCAAATGGTAATAGGCCACCAGCATGAACCTGTAGTTGGTGTGCTGACCTCTACAAATATCCAGAAGAAATGCCATCCAAATCCTCCTGCCAGAGAATGATTGGCTAAACCCAGTGAAATGATGAATTGAGCTGTTTATACCTATGATGCAGTTTAAAATGTATAAATAAAATAATAAATAAATGAAAACTAAACTTAAAAACTCAGCAATATATAGATATGTAGGTGATAGATGATAGATAATGATGATAGATAGATAGATGATAGATAGATAGATAGATAAGATAGATAGATACATGGATACATACATAGATACATATATACATAGATAGATACATAAAAAACCAAGGCATTGAAAGTGACTCAGTTGCTTGGTTATAACCCACGGTGACCTCCTTAGAGACTAAATATGTGTGAGCCTAATGAAAAGAAGTAAAGCCCATTTGTGTCCGACCCTGACCAGCGTTTCCCTGAGCACAAAGCAGATGTTCATTTCTTTCAGTCTGATCTTAAATCATAGGTGCCACTAAGATATGGTAAAAAAAAAAAAAAATTGCACTAGTGGCCACAGTAGTGAATATAAAAAAATTTTAACCAGGACAGTCTTGTTTGGGTGTCACAATCTCAGTCAATACATGATACTAACTTTCGATGCAAGTAAAAGTTTTTGTGAGATTTCTGTCAAACGATACACTGTCAAAACACATTACTACTCTAAGCGGAAGCTACCGTGAACAGTTTTAAATGATAGGATGTTTTGTTTAACATCTTCTGAGTCGTATTCTCAACTCCCTCATTGGATTTAGACAGTTCTCTCTCTCTCTCTCTCTCTCTCTCTCTCTCTCTCTCTCTCTCTCTCTCTCTCTCTCTCTCTCTCTCTCTCTCTCTCTCCCTCCTCATTCTGTCCCAGTCCTGGATACATAAAACCAGAACTCCGATGACTTGACCCATCATGACCAAGTAGCAATCCTAACTTTCCCATCTAAGTTCTATAGCATAATTACATGGAAGTACGTAATTTATTACGGAGCTTGACAAACTGGCTTCAACTGTTGTCCTGGCCATTCTCAATGTATTACTCAAAACATTCAGAATACATTTTTTCAGCTGGCTTGTAAGGGTCACATCAGAAACTAGCCCTTCTCTACCCCTAGCCGTGAAAGCCCTCATGGAATGCATTCTACATCCTTGGAGTCTGTTAAACCTCTGTTTATCTGGCACATGGCTCAACTAGTGGAAGCTGCCCACTCCAGAGCCCCCACTTATTGCCTTTGCCTGTGAACTTCATGTGTGGCCAGGCATTATAACAAATAGTCTGCTATAGAAAGGTTCTGTGTGGTAATCCTACAAGTGCCAATTGTGGATCAAGTATTTGTTAAGGCCTGCAAACAGCTGCCTGCAGAATACTGCAAATGGATTTGTTAAATATGAGGTCATGAGGCATTTTCTATAGGCTCCTGTAGTTGGGAGATGATGGAACAGTCCCAGAAGCAAACTAAATCTCATAATGCAATGTGGTGTACAGCTTAACACTAGAAAATCATTCAAAGTTATGTTTTAAAGAAAGACAAAGTGCAGAAGTTGTTCATCCCTCCTGAGGAACTTCCTCTAGTGAGTCAGACTTAGGACATAACACCCAGAGCTAACAATTTTTTTAAATAAATTTGCATAATAAAAAAGACATTGGAACTTTGACTTTTATGTAGGCAGATTTGGGATCAATTCCAATGAAATTGCACTTCGGGCATGGACTATTGACCTGGAATTGATATTCATGGATGTGAGAGTCCAGAATGTCTTTCTGAATACAATCTCCCATTGCTAATTTGGGACAGAATTCATACATTAAATTTTCATTGCTGATTGGATCCCTACACTTAGGCTTCTAAAAGGACCAGCTATTTCTATCTCCATGGTGGGTCTTCTTTTCTATTCTTTATGATTAGAGTTAAGACAAATGAATCTCCCTTGAGGAGATTTCTCAGCATGTGACTCTATAAAGGAATTATTTTAGTTTAAGAACAATGATTTGAATGCAAATGAGTATTCTTAAAAGTAGTGTTGGAAACCCTAAAATTGTTTTCAGTGTGTTCAGAATAGAAAACTGGTATAAAAGACAGAGCTGTTACAATATCCTTGAGTGAAGATGTTTAGGAAAATGGGGTCCCTGGTGGACTCATTTGTTTGTTTTCTTGGAGAGCTGGTGTTACTATTTGATGGAGTTGTAACGTGACAGGAAATAAGACCAGCTCCTTCACTGTTGAATCACTGAGGACAAAACTTCCCTCCAGTTCCCTGTTTTATCTGAAACACTCAGGACAGAGGATCAACTATATAAGTACATTCAGTAACTTCAAACGGCAACGTTGTGTAGAAATCTGAACTCTCAAAGGCACCAGGGATCCAGCTCAAGGGTAAAACAGCGTTTGTCAAGACTGAGCATGGAGTTGGAGCTCCTCTACTCTGAGGGGCACGATTCAGTCCTTCAGAGGAAGTTGTTAGAAAAACAAAGATTTTAAAAATGATGACCGGTCTCCAAATAAATGGGGTTTTTCTATGAGAAACAAAGGCTAAATAAATATCTGTTCTGTTCCAGAGAAAAGTTAGGACCAAGAGCATAAGTTTAATGGAGAACAATGGATTTCAACTTAAGAGAGAAAGAATAAATGTGTCCCACACTAGAGCAAGCTACAGTCCAGGGTTGAGGACAACTGAGCTGAGAATGTAACTGAACTCATGTGTATTTTTGCCTCCAGACAGTCAAGATGAATAAAAATCATACTTGAAGAAAAGCAGGTTTTCAAGGGGAGCTGAAGGTGATTTCCTCTCAGGAAAAAAATACATTAAACATCCTGCCTCTGTCATGATACGTAGCTCTGGGAAAGAGTCAATCAAGATTTGGAGTGAGTCAGGCGTTGACCCTAAGGAGCCTCACTGGGTAGTTGTAGCTCTACTCGCTGGCCCTTGCTTAACCTACACATCTGTTTTTCTTGCAGGAGCCTCACAGACTCCCTATAATTTTTGGTCAATAGCAAATCCACTGAGCTAAGAATGTAACTGAACTCATGTGTATTTTTGCCTCCAGATAGTCAAGATGTATTAAAAAAAACATATTTGAAGGAAAGCAAAGGTTTAGACAAATCAGTTCTATTATTGCAGAATACTGTGCTAAGCGTTCCTCATCTGTCACACGAAAGCCCACTTTAAAGTGTTTACTACATTTTCATGAATGATTTAACTCGGCAAATAGCTTTGGTAAATATTTGATTTGCTGTTATTAAATTTTCTTTTGCTGACCTAACCTTTGACAGTTATTTTACTTTGGCCTGAGACTGTTGGATTTAAGTCATTTTCGCATTGGGGTAGTTATTCTAAAGAAGGGTTGATAGAAAATGTGTGTTTATACTTTCTTATTAAAAGTTATCTATCCTAGAAACTGACACTTTTCAAGATAAAGTAAGTCCAAATGGAAGGCCACTGTTCTTTGGCAATAATAGGATCAACCAAGACAGATCAAGGCAAGACAAGTGTCAGAAACACAGAGATATTGTGTACAATAAATCCAAGCCTTGCCAGAGAGATGGGATCCTTTTTGTTCCCTAAGAAGCTAAATAACACAGGCAAGGTTTTTATATAGAGAAGAAAAGGAAGTTGAAAAATCCTCACAAGGTTTCATTTAAAATATATAAAAAAAAAATTTAGGAGTTATAATACTTTTTAATCAATGGTGCATGCTATTTTCTTATTTTTATGAAGCCACGAAGGCCTGAAAATACATTGACATTGTGTCCGATGAAGATTCCAGCTGAATTATCGATCTAATTTTGAAATAAAAATGTGTTTTGGGTTTCTTCCTCTAGCTTGAGGCTGGCACTAACTTATGTGATTTAATCATGTATGCTGATGCCTGAGACACCAAAACTTTTTTTTTTTTTATATTTTCAGAATTAGCATACCATGCAATGCCTTTCATAAATATTACAAAGTGGCAGATCTAACAAGGTCTACCTTCCTTCTTCTTTAAATTCCCACAGAAAGTACTAAAAGAAATAAAGTCATATTTAACAGTAACATGGGATAATCATTGGAATCCCAGTAAGAAATGGAAGGCAGAAGGAAGCTGGGGGGTCACAGACAAATCTTATATGAAATAAAAAATAAACAAAGTTAAAATAAAAAATGATGAAACAGAAAACACCTTTTCACAATTCAGAAGCATCACACCCCAGGCCCTGAGTCCTCTGCAAACAGAGCTGATGATGGCAGGTTTTAGACCTGTCCTGGTACTGGGGCTCACTCAGCTAGATGAGAACCAAGCTGTATTCTCAGAGAATGTTCTTTGTAAAGGCTATTTGGAAATAACGTCAGCAGTAACAACTAAGCCTCTCCCTTTTCCTTCCTTCCTTGGATTCTCCATTCCCAGGCTTTTTTCTTCCATGTTCCATCTTTCTGGCTGTATGAACGTCCTATGGTGGTTATTCATGTTGTTCCCCGAGATCACGGAGATCATTTGAGAGCAACTGCCATGATCATGCTTACTCTGTAACTGTGTCTGATGACAGTAAGGACTTTCTGCCATGTGTGCTCACAGTAGTCATCATGACATCTGTCCCTAATTAAGCACTATTTGTTGCCTGGTATTTGACCCGCACTCAAGTGTCTCCTGCTATCGCGAAACCATTCCTTTTATAGCTGCCTGTTATAGATGATCACACCACATAGACTGAAAGATCTCTTTAAACTAAAAGTGCTTTCACCTATGTTTTGAGTTATCATACAAAGTGATAGGTCCATTTTGGCATTTTCATCCATGGGTCATTGGTCACCCCACTCCCCATTGCTCTCACCAGTCCTACCTATGCCTTCTGGGTAGTTTTGTCATCTGTTTCCCTGTCCTATGCATCCTGCTGCACCCTCTGGAGAGAACTTTCTCATAGCATAAGCAGATGGTGTCATAGGTGAGCTGCTGTGCCAGCAGACTCCACAGTTCATCAAGGCACTCAAATGGTTCTCATCCTTGACAAGGTTCTCAGAACATGGGCCAAATTCATCTCCCTCCATCCTGAAGTATATGTACAGTTCACATGCAGTCAGTAAGACCACTAGTACAAAAGCCCTAGTCCTCAGTCTTAGTGTTCTGTTCCTGTGGAGAGATACCATGGCCAAGCCAACTTTTAGAAGTATTTACTTGGGGGCTGGATTACAGTTTCAGATAGTTATTTCAGATGGTCAGTCTATTATCAGCATGGCCGGGAGCATGGCAGCAAGCATGGTGCTGAAACAGTAGCTGAGAGCTACATCCCTAAGAGGGACAGAGAAGGAGGGGAAGGGGGAGGGGGAGGGGGAGGGAGAGGGAGGGAAAGGAGGAGGGGAGGGGGAGGGGGAGGGAAGGGGGAGGGGGAGGGGGAGGGAGAGGGAGGGAAAGGAGGAGGGGAGGGGAGGGGAGGGGAGGGGGAGGGGGAGGGGGATTGTGCCTAGCTGGCATAGCTTTTTGAAACCTCGAAGCCTACCCTCAGTAACATGCTCTCTCCAACAAAGCCACACCTCCTACACTTCCTAGTCATTTTAATTCTTCTCAAATAATGCCAATTCCAGATAATCATTCAAATATACGAGAGTTCAGAGGCCTATGGGGGCCATTCTTATTCAAATCTTGTTATCACTCAAGAATGATATCCACACAGTCATGAAGAAAATCTGAGAAAGATCCCATTCTGCAGAGAGGACATAGATACACAGTGTACATACCTCAGACAACTATATCTCTTAGTGACGTGCACATACGTGCACAAAAATGTCTCAAAATGAAGTCATTTTTATACAGGCAAAACAGAGGCCTAGCTAAACCTCAGCAATGGTTTAAAACTTCAAGAAAGAAGATAGCACGAGGAACATATAAAGTGATAGTTTAATGAGTGGACAGGAAAAGATTCTAGAAGTAAGCAGCAGTAGGATCCCAATAGACATTGACATTACAAAAGACCTTCAAGGGAGAGTGAACTTATAAGGACCATACATAGTGAAAAGCATATTCCTGAAGAGTATTTGTTTATAAATCTACAAACATCAATTTACTGAGTCAAATCACCGAGTTTGGTATATAGTCCAGAAAGACAGCTACAGATAAAAACAATATATGTATTAAAGTATTGTTACTATACAATGACACCAGAATTGGCATGTGGAAAGTAAAACGGGCTCAGAAGATAGTTCTGTGGATAAAGGTCTTGGCACATAAGCATGGAGACTAAACCTTCCTCCCCCAGAACATACAAAAATCCATATGTAGCTGTGTGTACCTGTAACCCCAACAATGGGCAGAGTGGGCACAGGTGGTTCCTGGGGCTCACTGAACAGCTGGGCTAGCCAGTGACCTTGGGTTTAGTGAGAGAGCTTGCATCAAATCATGAAGGTAAAGAGAAGAATAAGAAAGAGACATTATACTTGCCTTTGTCCCTCACTCACATATGCACACTCACTTCTGTGTACATATGAACACACATTCGCTAGGGAGTACATACAACATGCCACACAAAAAACTCCTACAGAGAGCAGGATAGGAAAATAATAGATTTCATTTCCTGACATCCATACATGTATGCAGAAGCACACACATTCACACATGCATGCAGAAGCACACACATTCACACATGCATGCACAAACACACTCATCCACACAGGCATGCACAAACACACACATACACACATGTGTACACACATGTATACACATATGCACGCAATCCACATATGCATACACACATGCACACAAGCACATGACCAGAATAGAAAAATTGGAAATGAAATAGGGAAAGATTAATTTCACCCGTTAGAGTTAGAGCCAAAAGTGGCATCCAAACTTTCAGTATTGCTAGGCAAAGAAATGCACTAACTTAGTTGACATAAGTAGTCACTAGAAAACTAAATACACAAAGTTGGCGTAACTAATTAATTCCAGATAATAGGCAGATAGCACTAGATTACAGTGTTGCTACTTATGAGGTGTTTCCATATAGATAAGAAATTTGTCATGCTTATATATGACTTTAATGATACAGAACCGGTATTATTTATACTTTATAATATGAGATGTTGAGAGATTTCAGCTGAATGCCTCTTTACCCAAATGGCTTTGAACATTTCTCTTTTATTGTATAATATATAATATTATTGCACATTTTCAGAAGTTATAAAGATAATCACATTCATGTTGTAAATGCAAAGAGCTCTAAAAAGGCACTTGTGATTGACTAATTACGTGTGATACTCCCATTATTAACACACTTGTCCAATTAAAGAATAAAGCCTTATTACTAAACGCCTTATTAG
Source organism: Arvicanthis niloticus (assembly GCF_011762505.2). Classification (NCBI taxonomy): domain Eukaryota; kingdom Metazoa; phylum Chordata; class Mammalia; order Rodentia; family Muridae; genus Arvicanthis; species Arvicanthis niloticus. Next base: position 132,553,375 of record NC_047661.1, read on the forward strand.
TAAGAGGTGGAAGAAAGATCCAGCTTGTAAATCTGGGGCATGTCGCACCTGAACATCTCACAATATCTACAGCTTTACAGAAGCAGGAGAGACCATCTCAGCTGAGGCTTTTCAGTCTCCTGGGACAGATATAGCTGACGTTAAATCCCTCCTGACTCCACTAAACCTAATAAAAATGGGCAACGTGTCTAGGATTGGAGCATCCCAGAATGCTACAGTGTGTTGGTTGCATTGGGGTACTGGGTAATTTAAGCACTTCTGACCTCTGTAAAATATATATTTACTGAGAAGGAAATGCAGGTTGGGGCATTCTGAGATGTTCAGGGTTTCACAGCCTGTCAATTGCTGGATATAGATTTAAAGCATATCGCAGCTCCCAAACCTGTTCAGTTTAACACCAGGGAGTTGGTGTTTCTCACATGAACATTGGTCACTTACTAAATGCCAACAGGACACTAACCACACTACATGTATTATTTGTTCCTTACAACAAATCTAAGAAATATTGTTGTTTTTTTCCAGGGCCTGTTGATTAGCAGGCTTCAAATTCAAATCTTGGTAATTTCTGATGCTAAAATGTTAGCTTTAGGCTCTATTCCTTCTAAGAATCCAGCTTTAGCCAATAGAGCTTCTAAGAGGCAGAAAGGAAAGACAAACCTCTTAGCTCAAGTAATAGTTTGGCAAAATGGCAGGGTAAAGACGCAAGGGCTTGGCATCTAGTGTTCTCATGCCCATCAACCTATGAGTGGTTACTTATTTTCAGTTCAGTTCCCTTTTTAGATGGACAAAGTGGTTACTACCCAAGGCAATTTTTTTTGTGGGCGTTGGTTAGAGCACCACTGTTTGTCCTGCTGTATGTCCCAGATGACTAGTTCATAGTAACAGGTTCTCATGCACTCTTGCTGCCCTATCATGTGGCCAGACATGTGAACTGCTCACTCAGCCATTTACAGACTTAGAAAAATCAATGTGTGGTAGCCATGGGCTACCTTCCATTGTTCACTGAGAATAAAGCCTGATCAGCTGCTCCATGCTGTGTCGATGCTGTGTGTGTAATGTTGCTGTGACGAACTGTACCAGAAAACTCAAAGCTATGTATGTGTAGCTAGCCAACGTAGTGAAGCTGACAACATTTGCATAGACACAAAGCTGAGTGTGTCAGTAGGCAAAAGGAGAAAGAATAAAGCAGCCCTCTGCACCTGGTGAGTGAGTCCAAAGAGTGCTTTAGCCATAGAAGAATGGCCTGGTTTTGAACCTGGGTTTTCCTTCATATAGTGCCTCTGTACAATGCACGCAATGGTTGGTCTGCACTAATAACACTAAAGCTTACGAGTCTCTGGCAGTTTATAGCAGGCACTTGACCTAGATCAAACAGCTAGCAAGTACGAAGGCCTGCAGGAGAGGTCCAACATCTGCAAGCCACTGTCTTCCATGACCTGACACCAAAATGATGGGGCCTCAGAATGGGCAGAGCTAACTGCAGAAAGCACAAGAGATAGACACCTGCACACTTAGAAAAAAATGGTCGCAGGAGCTTTTGAATATTTTCTTATTCACCTTATGGTTCTATTCAACAATCAGTATGAGTAGTAATTTTGTAGCTAAAATAAAGTAGCATCTTTGTTTCATTTCAAAGAGCACAGTTTATCAGGGAAATATGCCTAGAACTTCTCCAAAGAGTTTCCGAAACACAGAAAATGAAGGTTGTTCTTTTTCTGGAGACACTAGCTGTTTTACACTTTTAATTTTGTGCTCTGTTCTAATTACTGATTATTATCATTTGTAAATTATTGAGTAGACCTACATAATCAGTATTAAAATGTTCTTTCCAGAATAAAAGTAAATAGTGTCCATGGAAGAGATGGAGTTTGTGATCTCCCATTTGGGCTTCCTGGGTAACACATGGCCCATGTTAAGTGACTGGAAAAGATGCCACAGTTAGCAGGGATTTCTTGCAGTCTTGAAAATGCAGATTTATATGGTAGTCAGTACAAGAAGAAAGAGGCATGGTTTATTCCTCCACAAGGAAGATAATTACTTTCAGGTTATTGAACAGTTCAAAACAGAAGGCTTGTTTGAGTAAACATTAAACATATTTTCCCTCAACAAGCCAACAATTGCTTCAGCTTACCTGAAATGTGGTGTTATGTGGATTCAATGATTAATAAACAATTCTTGTTCCTAGTATCCCATTCTCAATATGGAGGGAAAGGGGCCAGTGACAGGTTTCAGTGGATTGTGGGGTATGCTGATGTTGTAGACACATAGAACAAGGACAGTTAATTAGGCTTTGGGTGGAGCTGTACAGATGTCATGGGTGGGGTAACATCTAAGTTGTGATAGCGAGGCAAGCGAAGGAAATATGTCTGTCAGTGGCTCTCTCCACTGCCAGGGTTAATGTCATAATGCTGCTCTATTATGTAGTCTAATCCAGCTGCAGATCTTGAAAACATTTTATATTTTGTACTGTGAAAGCATTGGTTAAGCATTACAAATAGTCTGTAGCAAACTTTCCCCTTATTACCAATTACCAAAGGAGGCCAGCCACCCTAGAGGATCAAGCTGTCAACACTGGCATATGTAAAGTTCACGCCCAGGGTCCCAGCCCACCTGGCTAAGCTTGTTTTCCCACTTGTTGACATGAGCCAGACCCTAATGTTAATTTGTTTTTTGGTTTTTTTTTTTATCTTTGCCATTATTAAAATCTGCTTTCCTGGGTGAGCTTTTCTTGTTTCTAAATTAGTCTCCCCATGTCGAGCATTTCTGAGAACGAAGCAATATGGACGGGGAACCTAGGGACATCTTTACAACTAAACAATGAAGAGGGTACACTCACTTTTATTATTTTTTAATTTAATTTAATTTTATTTACTTATTCACTTTACATCTTATATACTCGCTTTTATTATTTGTTAGTATGGTGTTTATATATAAAACTGAGTATTTAACTCCCTAGAGAACAGATGTTTAGCAGAGAATGTCATTTTGCTCTTGATCTTGAGGCTTTTTCCCCACACTTATTACAGTTTTTGTGAAGGTCGAGACGGAATCCCTTTGAACCATTGTTAGAGCCCAATCTCAGAGCTGGTCCCTGTGAAGAAGCACCAGCTTGTGTTTGCCTTTGACGATTCTGCTCTTTCTTTATACCATTGTGACTCACTGTCTGAGTGTGGAGCTATTTCAAGATGTTCTTTGTGGACTGCTGTCTCAGATCTCCTTCATCAAACTGCCCTGCTCCACAGGACCCCTGCTCAACACTCTTGCCTCCTTCTACCTTCCCGGTAACAAATCCAGTACAGGATGAAGCTTCAGTGCCTGGAATAAATTGTATTTTCCTTAGTTTTTCTTCTTGGTGTGATTCATGTTGTTACTAATTGTTAGAGCTCCTACACTTGAACCCTGAACCCCACAGGGTTTGAGGACCTGGTTTGCTCACTATCACAATCCTCTCAAAGGAACCAGCAGAGAGGTTTCTGTGAGATGAAAATGATAATTTCATTCAGGTAAGATTATATCCTTCCTTCCAACCCCTGAAATGACAATGACAGTGGCTTCAGACAAGTAAATGCACAGAGGTCTGCAATCTGACTCCCAGGGCAAGCCATGTCTAACCCCCAAGGCCAGTCAAGCAGAGCAATCTGGTTCCATCAAGTCTGGAGGCTTCCTAAGGCCTGAGTAGTAGGAAGTGGTGCCTCAGCAGATGTGCCTCCTCCATAGGAAAAGAGGGAAGGTGAATTGTTCTCTGACACAGATGCTGTATGCGTTCCCCCTGCAGATTTTGAATCCCATACTGTATGCAGTAATATCAGGGTCTTTTTAATATGAAAGAAATATCCCCATAGAAAGAAAAGGAATACACAAGCTCCCTAAAGCGGATGGAGATGTTTTGCATGCATTTTTCATTTAGAAAGTCTGTTCTCATTTTTAAAAAGTAAACCTTAAGCATGTAGTTTGAGAATTACATATACCTTCCTGGATATTTTTGGTAATTCACTCCCTCCCCCTGAACTCTTCAACTTCAACTAATCCCACATCTTGGCCTTTCTGGGTCTCCAGCCCAGCCCTACCTATATCCTCTTTAACTGAGTGAATCCAGATAGAGTTGCCCATTTGCTTAGGTATATGCTCACCCAAGGCAGCATGTTCAACCTACCTGGTCTACCTCCCTGAGGAAAATTGACTTTCCCTCCCCTAGAAGCCATCAACTCCAAAAGCATCTCAGCCAGGACTTGCAACCTGTGACATCCTTCCCCAGTAAGCCTGGGGTTGTGCTCTTGAACACTGTCTGAAAATATTGGAGTTGGTTTTGTTTGCTTAGGCTCCTTTGTTCAGTATCTTGAGTGTTGTCTCTCTCTTGAACACATACTTTCTTGGATATGTAACACCTCTTTGTTTGTATAAAAGACTCACAGCTTCTTTGAAAATTCTTCAGTGGTTCAGAACATCACAATGATTTCTTTTAAAGCAATTAGTTCTGGATTCTGTCTTAATGAAGATAGTTAATAAGTCCAGAATAAGTGAACAAAAGTGGTCTTAGGGAACTTAATATACTTCCCTGAGTGGAGCTGACCTGTAGTTTCACCTCTATAAGTGAAGTTTCAGTTGAACACAGCCAAAAACAGATCTGAAGAATCAATTGACAGATACACAAATTCAAGTGCAGAGTTAGCAGTGATGGGTGGTTTTACTGCCATTTTGACATGAGACTACACAAAGTAGGATCTGCCTTGTTTCCTAATCATTGCTTATCAATAAAGCATTTTGTCAGTAGAAAAATCTTTAGTATTCCATTTCTCAACTAAGCTGTTGGACCTCTCTGTAGTTTCTGTTTGCACTGAAAGTCAGCATCCCCTCATGCTTAAAATTCTGTTTGCACTGAAAGTCAGTGTCCACACCTCATGCTTAAAATTCACCCACTGGCTTTAAGAGAATCACTTGTCATCTCTGCTCAGGACCAATTTAAACACTGTCTATCACATGACCTATTTGATATCAACTGCCATAAATCCCCTGTCCTCACTTGAGCCTTGAACTGCTTTTCTACACAGTACTGGCATGCTTGGGTTACAGAAACTACACAGTCAGAGCATCTCAAATAGATAAAGGGTTGGTCTCATTGTGAGGATGAACTGGTTCTACCTATGTGTGGTTTATTTATTTATTTTATTTTGGACATGTTTTATGTTGTTAGAAGTTGTAAGTTTAGATGAATTTTTTTTACCCAAACTACACTCTTTCTAGACCTGTTCACCCCATCTCCTTGTTTCCAGTATATTAACTCTCAAATCACTGTAGCATATGTGTCATAGTCAGTGAACTACCATTCATACATTCATGGTAACTAAACTTACATTTACTTTATAATCATACTTAGTGTTGTTATTATTAGGGTTTCAGTGAAGAAACAATGCTAGTTTCTAGCAGTTTGTAGAATGACACCGACGCCCCTGGGAGCCACATGGTCAGCCTCATCTCCACCACCACATACAGCTCTTTCTCCAGTCTCGATTATTTTGAGTGTTACAGAACATACTTTAGATAAGCACAAACCACACATAGTCTGCTCAGACCACTTTCTTGAAGTTGACTTCATGCATTTAATTGTGGTATGCCTTTCTGTGTCTCAGTGGATCTCATAGCACACGTACATAGCTTTGAGTGGCAATGGCTCAAATCAGAGAAAGCTGTGCAGTCAGCTGACACAAGCCAGAAAGGAAATTAAAATACCTCAAAGAATCGGAAGAAATAGGCAATCAAAAGTAAAGAGTGATGTGGTGGGATAACAAGGTGCTTTTTGAATAGAGCTTATTGGATAGAGTTTCTGAAGTGGACGGTTTTAGAGGGGTCAATCAGAAAGGTTGTGCACTTAGGTATTAAAATTATTTTAAAGCATGCAATCTTCTCCTGCTGTATGTCCAGGCCGTCACAGACACCCCGTGTTCTATTTTACATAAATCAAAGGTTTTATGGTAGAAAGACAGTAGGGCTACAGATTTATAGGTGGCATTGTTTACCTTTCTCTCCTCAGAACTTCATGGAGGTTGTGTGTAAGGAACAAGGAGAATGTGTGTGATTTTAAATGAAGAAAGGCTGATGGAAGAAAAGCACTCTCCAGCATTTATGTTGTTTTCTTCTGGTGCTGAGGATCAAACCCAGAGTCTTCAAGTGCTCCTCCTCTGAGTGGAGCTCCCAGCATGTTAATTTCTTTTAGTGTTAAGTTAGTGCAAAGAGATACACTGTTTGGGACTTTGAATTGTAATTCATTATAATTAGATTCAAACACATCTTCATTAATCTCAATAGGGGACATTACAAACATCACCTCTTTAGTATAAAAAAAAAATCTGTGCTTCAGAATTTCACAAACACTTGAAATTTAAATGATCATTTTCCACACCCTGCTGCTGGTTGTAGAAGCTCTTTCCTTGCAAAATGTCAGCTGCTTGAGAATGTGGTCTTCTAGTGGTGATCGGTCAGGTAAATGTGAGGCAAGTGCACAGTGTTGGTTGTGTGACATGGTATTGGATGTCTTAATGGAGAACTAGACCCTTTCTGTTGACTGTTACCAGTTGAAGGTGTTGAGGTGTCCAGTGTTTGAGCCTACTTCTCAGACACTGTGGTTTCACCAGGACCCCAAATGCTGTTTTGATCAGACCAGCTGCAGAGACATGATCGTTGAGTATGGAAGTTGTTTGGGGGATGTGATAAGGGGATTCTTCTTAGTCCAGCCACTGGGTGGGTTACCACTGATGTGCCTATCCCTATGCTTCTTGTCCCAATCTAATTAATAAATGGTTTGTTGTGTAGAACAAGAGAGGATGATGGTTCAAAACAATTAATATTTTTCTGATCAGTTCACAAGGCTCTCAATAATGGAGCTTTGTAATCTTCCTTTGAAGCAAATGCTGAATGACCATTTAATGTTCTGTGTTGAGCTCTTAGCAAGTTTTCCTGTAGCTGTAAGAGGGTAAGCTTCCATCTTTGCTCTCTGTCTGTTCCTGTCAACTTCCCATGGCCAGCCACTGGGCCAAATGCATTGTTGATGTTGTAAGATTGCTCTGCTATTCTAAGACCTGTTTTGAACTTGAATAAGAAAATCACTCAAATTTTTATTTTCTTTAGCATCATTTCCATAAAATAATATAAACAGCAAATGATAAGCCATGAGCAAACCACATGAAGCTGTAAATATTCATTAACTGACCATATTCAATACATATGGATTTCCATATTAAATGACAAGTTTAACAATGCAAAAACTGTAATTACATTTGCACCAATCTAATATTCAAAGTAACTGAGGAAGAGCCTTGCATTCTGAGACCAGGAATCAATGGATCTTCATAGATAAAAAGGTAGGAGGGAAGTCCTTGACTCAACTTTTTTCCACTTCTGACATCATGACTTCCAGTGTCAATTTTATAAGGAAGATACTTGGCACAGTTTCAAGATAAAACCCACAAACATCTCAAAGACAAATTGATTGACAATTTTATGCCTTACATGTCTTATGGCAAATTCACAGTTGTTTAACATAGTACCCATATAAAACATATAAGCAGATGAAAGTGCTGTATTTTGGTCAATATTTTTTGACAAATGCAAGAAACTGTATGTGACTATAATCTGACTTTTACCCTAGAACTTAAAAAAAAAAAATGTAGAATTAACCAGGAAATATTTTACTTGATTTTCTACATAAAATGACAAGTCACACTACTGTTTACCAGAGACTGGCAAACTAGTTATGTAAAGAGTTACAGAGATAAGGTCATAGCATATAATGAGTGGTTGTATCTAGGAGGATAAAGATAGGCTTCATTGTCACATTGTTTGAAGCATGTCCTTGAACTCTTGGTCCTCTGTCTTCAGCCTTCCAAATTCTGTAATTACACCCATGATTCACCAGCCTAACAGAAAACACAGCTTCACAAATAACTATTTCTTGAAAACTTGGTAGAAATAAGATAGCACTGTTTTCTGCACAATGGAAGAGTGCAGGCTCAGCGCTGAGGCTACAAACGCTGTGCTTTGCATCTTACTTCATTTGGAGTCTGTGTACTATTCCCTCGAATCCCCCATCTCACTGTCTATAAAACTGCCGACATCATAAAAGTGTTATTGACTCCAATTGAGAGAACTCCTTGAACTTCTGGAATCTAGTGTCCATATTCCAAGAATTTACAGGAAATTGTCTACTTGTTGGGGAAGTTAAATTTCAACAGTGAAAGTTGAAACAAAAATGTTGGTGCCACCTTATAAAATCCCTGGTGTTAAATAAGATAATGTGTAGATGACCACCTTGCATGACCCCTGTGAAGGTTTAGATAATATTAACCACTGCTGTGTGTCTGTTATTATTAAAAAGAGAAGTGGAAGGGGTAGAGTTATTGTCTCAATTAGGGTTTCATTGCTGTGATGAGACATCATGACCAAGGCAACTAATATAAAGGAAACATTAATTGGGGCTAGCTTACAGTTTCAGTTCATTATTCAGGTTCAGTTCATTATTATCATGGTGAGAAACATGGAGGCTTGCAGGCAGACATGGCACTGGAAGAGCCAAGAGTTCTACATCTTGATCTGAAGGCATCTAGTAGAAGACCTGTCTTCTCACTGGCAGCCAGAAGAGACTCTCTCTTCCTCACTTGGTGGAGCTTGAGTAATCGGAGCTCTTAAAGCAGGCTTACACAGTGACACACTTCTTCCAACAAGGCCACACCTACCTCAACAAGGCCACACTTCCTAATAGTGCCACTTCCCGTGGACCAAGCATATTCAAACTACCACAGGTATCCATGAGGGATCTTATATGGTCAGCACTGGAATGCAACAAATACCCTGACTCGGTGACTCAGTTATGCATTTGTCTCAGAGGGAGAGGATACACAGGGCAATGGTATCTGAGATGTCAACCACAGAGAAAAGCAGAGAGCTCACACCAAGAGTGTTCAAGGGTCTGCCTATGGCTGTGTCTAGAGAACTCATACATTTCTTATGCAGGTCTTAAAACAACCCTGTTCAGAAGAATCAATAACTTTGCTGTGGTCATGTGAGGTGTAAGCTAACTTTGCTGAGGTGATGTGAGAGGTGAGTTGACTGAGACAACTTAGTTGCTTTGAACCATGCAGATGGAAAGAGACCTCAGACTCTAGTGACTATCCCTATAAGGGTCAGGTGTGTTTCTCTTTAACTGTAAAGATTTGTCCTAAATTCATTCCCCAACAAAAGCCTAGTCTTAGATTTCATTTTCTTTGTCATCTCAAAGATATTTTAGTACCAACTGTGGGCCAGGCACTGTGTGGGGATTGAAATATCTCAATAAAGAAAACAGATAAAGCTATGTTATGGGTTTCTGAGGCACTGTGTGGGGATTGAAATATCTCAATAAAGAAAACAGATAAAGATAAGTTATGGGTTTTTGTTTGTTTGGGGGGAAGTATTTTTAAGATCAAGTTAAGAATGCATTATCTAAACAATGTTAATATTTCCCTTGGAGGAAAAAAGTCATTTCTTACCTAATTATCACTCCAGTTCCCTGAATAAAGATATTAAGCAGAGAATGCTGAAGATCATTAAGAACCACCCTGAGCACACACGGCTGCCATTAGCTGAGATCCACTCTTTAAATGGCCTTTCCTTCTTACCCCAAATATGATTTTGTTTTAGAGAACACAGTGATAACAGGACATTTACTTCAATCAAAGCTGAGGGAAATAGACCTTTAAAAACAAAGCCCCCGTTGTTCAAAGTTTGTTTTTTGAAATATTCAAAGCTCAAAAGAAAAGAAAATAAACCATCATGAGGCAGAAAGCTTGTTTGACCTTTACTCCCTAATCCTCGTAAAAACACAGGTTCTTTTATAATAAGGAAGACACAGGCTTCATTTCAAGATTTGTTATTTCTGTATTTCCATGTTGACAGGTTCAAACTGAGTTTTAAAATGTGACGCTCGTTCCTACTAGTTCTAAGTCCTGAAGATAAAGAGCTGGTGCGTGTGGAACAGCTGGATCTAATTAGAATCCAAACTTCTGACTCCACTTGATCCAGCTTCCCCATCTGTCTGGAGTCATTTCACCATAAATAGTGCAAGCTCTTACTTCCAGTCAATACCAGAAAACCCTGATAATTGCAGATCCTGTTATTCAGGGTCACTGACATTTCTGTTGATCACTTTAGCATTTTACATGAGCTGACTCTGCAATTCAGTTTCCTCATCGATGACCAAGGAAGAGGCAAATAAGGATTTTGTGTTATGCATCTATGTGTTTGTTTTTTATGTGGATATCACCCAGTCTACAAAGTGCTTGTTACCTAAGCATAAGAACCTGGTCTTGATCCCCAGAACCAAGAAAAGCTGGACATGTTGCATGCCTGTGTAATGTCAAGACTAGGAGGATCTTTGGCACTCATTACTCAACTAGTGTCAGGTCAATGAAAGACCTTGCTTAAAGAACAAGGTGGAAGACACAGCATCAGAGGATTATCAACTTACTCTTCCCCCCACCCCTCTTCTAATATCTCAACGCCCGTAATCAGCCTGAAGAGGTTACAGAAGAGTCAGCGCCCCTATTCCCTGGGCTTGGGGACTAATGTGGTTAATAATGGTCTGTCTTTCTAGGGAAAAGTAGTGGTTTTGTTGGAACAGGGAGGATTAGCTAGGACTTATTGCACAGCCATAACCTATTGGTAGAAATCTGTATAATTATTATCAAGATGAAGTTATAATTTCTTAAATGGTACAAAATTTAAAAAAAAAAAAAAAAAAAGAACAAGGTGGGTAGAAACTGAGGATGACACTTGAGGTTGATCTCTGGCCTCTAAACACTTATGCACACATATGCACATGCACCACCACACACAAGAACTCATACACAAATCTTAAGTACTGAATTTAAGAACACAGTGTTCTCTAGTTCTACCCTCCCCTACCTTCATGTTTAACAGCTGTGTTTCATGCCTTGTGTGGAGTGTCTGTAACCCTTAACATTACTCTCTATATCATACATTGTATTTTTAATAGGTAGATAGAATTAAGAATGTTACCCAGGTAAAATTCAGAATTTTTTACCAAGCCAATTGATTTCAGAAGTGTAGACTGACGATCAGGGAAGAATAAACTGCTCAATTCCCAGCCAATGGTAAAACTGACTGGAGCAGGAAACTCCTGGGGGGAAAAAAAACCTTCCCTCCAAGTATATAGGCTCACTTTGTAGGTGATGTAAGTTTGTTGTCCATCCTAGCAACCAGAGAATGAAGAGGAAAAGATTATTTACTCCAAACAATTCCTATAAACATTTTTAGAATTTATGGCCCTACACATTTATGCATAAGCCTGGGTGACTTGTTCACACGGGTGCCATTTATAGCCTGTTCACAGATGAACATGCTTTTTAGTGGCTAAACAGTGCTTTTTGTGTCTGTGTAACTACTAGAATTTACAAGGCTATTTCACTGTGTGGGGAGTCACCTCCCATTTGCTTACATAGCTCCATATGAGCCGTACTCACTGCTCTTCGGCACACATCTGTCTATATCTTTAGGACAACTTCTGATCGGAATCTATGGGTCATTAGAGATGCATTTTTAACCCTCATAACCTGAGTTGCAAAATTGTCAACTGAGAGTAACCCTGAGTAACCCTAATAATTGTGCAAAGCCCAATATAATTCATAACTCATATTATAAAAGGTTGTTTTCTGTATATAAAAAAACACAATAGATATTATTTTCTAAGAATCTCATATTTGATTAATAAAATATACAATTTTACTTTAATTTACATCAACTAGAAATGAAACAAGATGTCTTTCACATTTCTTAAACATGCATACATATAAATATGTATGTATGTGCTTATATAATAGTAGAAAGTAGACATTCTTAATAACTGTTTATAAATGTGGAAACTTGGTGTGCCTGATACACAGTAGAGAGTACAAGAGACACAATGGAATATTTCCAAACCTGCTCCTAGTACAGGGCCTGTGTGTGGACCTCAGTTTGTAGAATACTTGAGTAGCATGCACAAAACCCTGAGTCTGATTCCTCATTGCCAAGTACATAGTCACCCTCACACTCAGGAGGTGGAGGAAGCAATGTCAGGAATTCAAGACCATCCTCAGGTACATAGCAGGTCTGGGATCTGAGATACCCAAGAGATGATAGATAGTGGGACTCCCACACATTTGTGCATTTCTGCATTGCATTAGGACTTTTCAATAGGAATCCAGACACTGCTCCTTGCCTGTACAGTGAGACTGCACAGTAGACACTGAGGCTATGGAGTGCTCCACTCCAGGTCTTCTCCAGGCAGGGAAGGCAGAGTTAGAAGCCCAGCCTCCAACTCCAGCTGACTGCTGGCTGTAGAGTCTTTCAAAGCTGAGTAGACTCCATTGTTCTCCTGGATAAATCATTTACCTTCTCTGAAACTCAGTTTCGCCATCTTTAAAGTGAGAGGACAGAGCTGAACAAACAGAACTCTTTGCTCTCATAAAACAATTGGGTTTCATATGCATAAAGTTTCATCCTCCAGTTATGTCTCTAGAGCAGCACCGATCTTAGTGTAAGGAAAACAGGATCTGTGCATCCCTGTAAATGCAGCTGAAGGTAGAGAAACCACTTCTACCCTGTAGTCAGGTGATTTAGAAATCAATCTTTTTTGGCCCTAAATTGAATTTTCTGAACAAAACTATTTCTTGGCCAAGATGATTTATAAGATATTTTAGACCCTAAAGCATTCTAAGAAAGTCATAAACATCTGTGAATGGGGACAGTGCCAGCTGACTACATATTTCTCTATCTCAAGAAAAACCTATGGGATATGTTAAATGCCATATTTCATTGGAATGGAAAGGCCCTTCATTGTTTTTCCACATAGATATTAAAAGTGTGTGTATATACCTTGATCTGTGAATATATGTGTGCTGACACACATATGTATGGCTTATATTTTTAACTTGTTATAATTTATTTTTATGCAGATGTGTGTAAATGCACACAAAGTGGGTTCATGTGCATGTAGAAGCCAGATGTCATCCCCAGACATCATTTTTTAATAGCTGGCTATCTTGTTTTTTGAGACAAGGGTTCCTATTGAGGTCTGGAGCTCAGTACTAACTCTCAGCTGCTTACAGAAAACCCCTGGGAACCTCCTATTCTGTCTTCTCAGCAGAGAGATTGGAGCAGATTTGAAGGGCTGAGATCAGGGCTCCATTCTTATAAAGCAAGAATTTTATAGAGGTTCTTTTTAGCTCATGCTTTGCAGATAACATTTGAGGGAACCTTGGTATAAAAATCTGGCTTTAATTTTTTTAAAGTGCATTCATTTTAGTGTGTGTGTGTGTGTGTGTGTGTGTGTGTGTGTGTGGTGTTCATATGTGTGTCCTGTGCAGGCACATAAAGATCAGAGTACAATTTCAGGAGTCAGTTCTCTCCTGCCACCTTGTGGGATGTTGGAATGGTACCTAGGTAGTCAGGCCTGTATGCAAGCACCTCTCTTCTCTGAGTTGTAGCCAGCCCAACAGACTCATTTCCTGGAAGTGGATCAATGCATCACAGAGCGCTGTGTGCTGGGTGTCCATACCACTCAGGGTGGGTCATTTATGTTTATACTCAAGACATGAACGCTTTGAACATTAGCATTTAAGATGCTAATAAGATTGGGTTCTATTCAGGTCCTGTCTTTGGTTTCATTTGTTTGTGGAAACAGTGGCACTCATTGTGAAAAGATATGAGAAACACATTGCAGAGGACCTAAGGAAAATGGTAACAGGGAGTTCCGTGTATCCGCCAAGGGCAAAGTCCCCAAGTGTGACCTGGGTGTTCACTGCATCCCGATGTCACATGAGGATGCTACTCCTTAGTAAAGATTCTGTACTTTCTGGGCATTCTCATGGGATCAAACTTCTGAGACTTGCCCCCATAGCTGGGCTAATGGGCCATGGTTAGAAAAAGAAGACAACTTTGTGGAAACATTCAAAAGCTGAACAAAATAACAGGACACCTAACTAGTTCTAAAGGCAGAAATGGCTCAGAAAGAGACTCTAGCATAGACTTCAGACCAGACAGAGCTCATGAAGAGAGTGAATTCAAAAGAAAGTAGCCTGACCATAAAGGCTCACATTGGAGACTTCTGTTTATTTTGCCTCTGCTCCATATGCTATATTCCCTTGAACAATCTTTCTCAGTGACACTAACATGACATGGTTGAAACCAACATATTCCGAAAGTAATAATTATTTCTGAACACTATATCCATATCTAACTAGTGCCTCAATTAAATCAGCCATATTCTGTTTCTATAAAATTATCACTAATAACTTTTTAAATTAGTAAACAAAATATTATGCTGTAATAATACATGATACATTTTTATAATAATTACTAATAAAATATTGCTGTATCAGTGGCCATGTTATAAGTTAGAAAGTCATTTCGCTCATCTAGGAGTTGCTTTCTTTTGCCACCATCTAAAGCTTTTGATTCCTGTTGGAAAGTCCCTGTCCTCTCCAGGATGGAGCTGTATCCACATGAGCCTTCTTGCTGGAGTTGTCCCCTACCTCTGGCCAATGATAAACAGATGAGAGAATGACTTTCCAACCCCCTCTGTCACCATGTGTTCTTTCTTAGGTTATCTTGTTGCATCCTAGTGTAAGAGAGGCAGAGGGACCAGCATCCTGATGTCTCACCTGAGATCCATCCTACCTGGAGGACATCAGTTAGTTCTGAGTTCTTCTGGTGGATCTTCCTGAGTGATGAGTGTTGTGATCAGTTTCCATGTGGAGTCTGTTGGGAGTTACCAGAACTTTTTTCTTGGAAGAGATGTTATGCCTGGTCAAAGCCACCCACCCATCGAGGCCAGAATCTTATGCTAAGATTCACTGTTGTCATATACTATCCATAGTCATTTACAAGTATGTTCATCACACACACACACACACACACACACACACACACACACACTCACACACACTCACACTCACACACACATGTGCATATGGTTTGAAATAACTAAGAATACAGCAATAGTCTAGAAAGATAAAAATGCTGCCATGGCAAACTTTTCCCATCCTTGAGCAAAGTATCATCACTTGTATTTTTATCATAAAAATGTGAAGATGCAGAAAAAAACATAAAATTCTGGGAAGTAATCCTTCTTCCCGATTAATATTGCAATCCAGGATTGTATACCCCAAGTTCATGACCTATGCTGCACAAGGTGGCCAAGCAGTGATTGAGCACGGAAGTTCACGGTCATTACTGAACTTCTGCACAGCACAATGCCAGCTGATTGACACTGATTGAAACTGAATATCCATTTTTCCAACTCTGTGGAATCTGTCAGAAGACTAAGGACATCATGGAGATATATGTAAGCCTCTTATTTCTAGTATATTCTTCAAATATCCAAAGCCATCACACTTTGCTGTTTCTCCAAAAGACACTAAATCTTACCAAGGGTTTCAAAAATAGATCTTTTGAATATTAAACACACATACACGCACACACACACACACACACACACACTCAGAGAGATAGAGAGAGAGAAAAAGAGAGAGAGATTTCTAAGGTAAACTTATTTCCCCCAATTGTTGTTGCATAAAAATAATTTTTGAAAGATGAAATATTTAAGAATAAAAACCCAGAATGTTCAGGATCATATTGTGTTTTGAAGATGGTACCATTAAACAGGAAGTTGGTGGTGGCAGCTACAATCCACTAAACCCCAATTGTTCTCTGCATCAAAGATTCAGCTTTCTAAGGAATTACTGTTGTCCTGGGTATTTAGGACACCAAGCTGTGCTCAAAATGGAGGACTTAGCCTATCTAACCCTCATCAAGGAGCCCTTCCTGTAATGGAAGTGAGCCATTCTACATGATTTTTTTTTAAAAATCAAAAAAGTATGATTTACCTAAAAATAATTCCCAATTGAAATATAATCTAAGATGACTTCTCAATTTGAAAAGGAGGCGAGAGAGAGAGAGAGAGAGAGAGAGAGAGAGAGAGAGAAGAGAAGAGAAGAGAAGAGAAGAGAAGAGAAGAGAAGAGAAGAGAAGAGAAAGAGAAAGAAAGACAGAAAGAAAGGCAGAAAGGAAGGCAGAAAGGAAAACTTGACAGACCTCTACATAAGCCCAAATTTCTATATATCAGTTCCTAATTTGTGATGAGGGCTGGGATCTAAGAACACCTCTGGACTGACTGTCAATGTAGCTAAACTGAGCAGAGTTCAGAGCTATACACTGATGAGAAAGCCAGTGGATGAATAAGGAATCAGGGAATTGTTCAGATTCACTCATTTACAGTATCTACATAGATGCTGGTCTGGGGAAATCAGCAGAAAAGCCTTTTGGGTAAGACCTCTGCTGGTGGGCACACAGAAGGCTACCAGAGCTGGTGACAGTCCTAAGAATGGCAACTATACCAGGCTCGAGGTGCACCACTTTGTCACCTCTTATTATCATTCAAAAAACATAAGCACTGAGGCCTAGATTGTAAGTACCTTACTCATAACATGATAGAAGATCAGGGTATAAATAAAGAAATCTCTTAGCCTAGTTTCTTGAAGCATTCACTATCAAAAGAAAATGATTATGATGAAGAGAAAGAAGATGAAGATGAGGAGGAGAAGGAAGAGGAGAATAAGAAGAGGAACAACATTGAGTGCTGCCAATGAAAATCAATCAAAATGTAAATTCTATACCAGGAAGCAATGGGGATTACAGAGGGAAATATATAGAACAGTCAAGAGTGACAAGATGCTGGGGAAGACTCTGCCGTGGACTCCTCAACACAGAATCATTGAGATGTGTCTGAACAGAAACGTGAAGGTGAGGCAGTGGGTGGTCTGGCTGTCTAGGGAGTCCATTACCATTCAGGGATACCCCACTGCCAAGATGCAAAGCTGACCTACATGAGCTAGACAGCAATGAAACATGATTAAGGAACAGCAGAGACTGCTGGTCATAGGCAGCACAGTGCTGGATCGTGAGCTTGCAGAAGGCTGTCAGCTTTTGTTCCCAATGTCAGGTAGCACTGCTCTGGGTGGCTGGAATATATCCTTGATGTGATGTGTCATTGCTGGGATGTATCAGTGCTGTGATGTATCAGTGCTAGGGTGTATCAGTGCTGGGATGTATCATTGCTGGGATGTATCAGTGCTGGGATGTATCAGTGCTGGGATGTATCAGTGCTGGGATGTATCAGTGCTAGTGTGTATCAGTGCTGGGATGTATCAGTGCTGGAATATATCCGTGCTGTGATGTGTCATTGCTGGGATGTATCAGTGCTGTGATGAATCAGTGCTGGGATGTATCATTGCTGGGATGTATCATTGCTGGGATGTATCAGTGCTGGGGTGTATCAGTGCTGGGGTGTATCAGTGCTGGGGTGTATCAGTGCTGGGGTGTATCAGTGCTGGGGTGTATCAGAGCTAGATAAGTGGAAGACCCTGTAACTGAGAAGAGAAAAACACCCCACTGTTTGTTGTTCTGTTTCCTGTGGCTATTTAATGGTTTTCATCTGGAAGCTTATGATCATGTTTCCGTACGTAATAGAAACTGTCACCGGTTGTTTATTCATTTAGATTTGATTTCATTTTCTACAAAAATGCATGAGGAAAGCTAAGAAATAATTTCTACTGACTTTATGTTCCTAAACATGCCAAGTATCCGTCCTGGAGTTTTTCTGCTGGTCCTCAAATGACGCTGGGTTGCTTATAAAGTTTCTTTTGGATTTAAGGAAATTACAACATTTCTGAGCTTCCGTTTCAAGAAGGCTGGATTTCACAAGCTACAGCAACCACCCTTCTGCATAGACATTTGTGTTTAGTACATGCTGGCCGGAGCAGCAACCTTAAAAACAAGGATGTCTTCCTTCTCTGTCTTCTGATTCTCTCCTGTGCCAACCCTGCTTCCTAGAAGAGGTTTGGAAAACACATTGTAGCAACATAATAAGCTGAAGTGATGTGTGTCTCTCAGACAATAGCCAGGTGGAGTTGAAGAGCTTGTGAAATATTTGTCCAATTATTCTTTTGCAGCCTGAATTTTAACTCTATTCTCAAAGCCTACTACCAGCTTCTGAGCATGCCATTATTTTTCTAGCCTAAGCTATTGCTCTGAATCACTGCACGACCGATGTCACCTCAGTAAAAGGCTATGTAGTCTAAGACACAAGGCTTTCTTGCCTGGGTCCATGGCATTCATATGGTTTACCAACTGTGGCCCACACATGTGTTCACAACCTTACATCGCAGCAAGAGCTGAGGAGATTTTGGTTCCAGTCAAAGGGAAAAGGAGGCAATCAGGGATCCGAGTAGAGTTCCAGCGTCTTCCCCACCCCCACAGCTTCTCCCTCCCACACTAAAAATGCATGTTGTGCTTTATTGTTTCTCTTTACCCCACGGTGGATACAGTTGCCATCAGCTCAAGCACTCGTTCTGCAGCCCACACTACAGTCATTAGTAGCAATGCCTGCTAAGAAGGGCTGGCTTTATCAGAGCTGAGAGCCCAGCCCTTCACTGCCCCAGCCAGTCTTCCTGGAGCTGCTCTCGGATGTGCGGGCAGGCTGGTTATTCTGCTCCTGCCTCTCATTTGAATAGAGGCCAGAAACACTGCCAATTATATGATGATGACAAATGGGAGCCTGGACCAGGCTCCACACTCACTAGCCTTATTTCCTACAGCCCAGAGCATATGGATCGCTCCAAGGAAGAGCCCAGGGAGTGCAAATTAGTGAACCTTGCAGAGAAGCCCAAATGAGCGAGTCTGCTAGCTTGTTCCTGCAGCATGTCATCCTGTCACTTTCCAAGTAACCCAAGAACATCTGAACTATTCTTATCCTAGGGCTCCGCTCAGGAGAGGCCCTGTGCTGCTGCGGTGGAAGCTTCTCAGCACTGAAGGGCCCTGTCAACTGTGTGCTACCTGCCTGCATTCCAAAGGACGAGCTGCTTTCTGATGTCAATCACCCACACACCACACACACCAGGACCATGCTTCTCTACCCCAGAGTTAAAGCTAAGAGTGGCATTTCCTCCATCCCCTAGATTCATGTGTGAAAGTCTGCACATTTAAGAGATGTCACGAGCTTTTTTCCTTTCTTCTGAGGGTTTGTGTTCACCTTATCCTCACTTGGTATCAAATAAATGCCTTATGAGAGAAGGACCAACTTACAGAATATAGAGAAATCGCCAGTACCATCCACTGCAGTTATACATGTATCAGTGTGTGTGTGCTCAGTAATGTACATGTGTATAACTGCAGGAGTTTGTGTGTGTATGTGTGTGCACATGTATGTGTGAATATGCATGTGCTTGTGCATGTGTATGTGCATGTGTGTACATGTAGATATGGTTGCATGCATTTATTCTTGTGTGTACATGTGTGCATATATGTGGGCACATCTTTATGTGTACATGTGTATGTCTGCACACATAAATACATCTGTGCATGTGTATGTGTATATGGGCATGTTTGTGCATGTGTATATGTGTATGCATGCGTATAAGTATGTACATATATATATGTACAAATGTATGTTGTGCAGGTATATGTGTACACATGTGTGTATGTATGTCCATATGTGTATGCAGGTATGTAGATGTGTGTTATGTTTATGTGTATATGTGTGTGCTGATGTGTGAATGTGTGTACATGTGTGTATGGCTATGCACTCAGCATCCTACTGGATGAAACTTCATCCTTAGTAGCATAACTCACAGAGTTGTGGCTTCGTTGACTTGTGTGGAGTTCAGCAACTGTCTAATTTTTGTTGAGATACATGTATATGTATACTAGTTGTAACACACTGTCAGCGAACAGTGTTTTTTCAATCAAATAGGCTGTCAGTAAAGCTGATCCACTAACAAATGCACTGTCAAGCCATGGCAGTTGCTGTCTTCACTACCCAAACAATGTGTTCTGTGCTAATGGTGACTTGTGTACCACTGTTTATTACATAATCATAATGAGCAGTGTCCCAAGAGGCTGCTTCTCAGTTGGTGAATTTACAGACTTCGTTTCAAGGTTTCTGCAAAATCAAAACCTGTCAAAAGCAGTGGCTTTCTAGGGAGACTAGGTGAGCGACATTTTGTGGATACTTGATTAATTATCCAAAATTGGGTCATCCCCTGCCACATACCACACAAGACTGGACTGAGATCATGTGGCGTACCCAGGCTTCTTCTAGGTAATATAAACTGGGCTGAGATCATGTAGCATACACAGCGCATTCCGGGTAACATGGATACAGAAACAATAACAATGTTCTATATTTCTAAATATTTAACCCATGAAGACAGGGATTATCTACCTCCCATTTCCTACTTCTGTCTCACCACATATTCCCCACATGTAACACCTCCCTACCTCATTCTTAAAAAATCATCCACAAAACAGTGCTTCTCATATGTAATAAATAAGAGATTGATTCTCCATCCTGAGGTTAGACAGTTACATTCTCCTACCTTCTGCTCCTGGGATAACTCCTCTAACCCAAATGCTGACTTGTTGCTCTGGACATTCTTAGTAGTATCCACCCTGGCGAAGACTTAAAGCAATGAGAGCATCCAGTTCAGACACTTGGCACTACCAACTTCTTCTATTCTAACACTCTCACCAAGAGAGAAACTTCCTACCCTTCATGGTTGCCAGAATATTCTGTTCCTGTTGATTCCCTGGCTTCAGTTGCCTGGAAGACTAGAGAAAGGGTGTGAAGGAGAATAATTCATACTGACACTCTGAAACATCTTCTCTGTCACAAAGCATTTTTTGGAAGCCAAAGGTATTGTTTCAGCTTCTAGGGAGCTCCATTATCCAGGAAGATTAGAGTCTGTACCACAACTCTCTACAGAGCTCAAATCCCTGTACACAGTGCACAGTCCTCCTTGGACAAGATCCCCTCTCACCATGATAACGGTGAACGGTGCAGACATACATCAAGCATGAACACATGCCCAGTGGAATGCATTTATCACATACTTTTACCGCAGTGTGACCCATGCTGGAAACTCTTGGCTGAACAGCACCCATTCTTAGCATAATTGCAGAGGAAACATCCTAGGTCCATAGTTGGTAATAAAAATACAATGTGAACAGAAGCCGGTAATGTATAAGGCTGGAATCAACCCACAGAACAAGAAGCATAGCTGTTCAACCTTACCACATGATATTTGCATGTAGATGGAGGAGCAGTGGTCCCTGTCACTTGAAGGACATTCATGTTATTGTGAGTGACCTAATTTTTCTCCTTGGTCAGCTTGGCTGGCTTCATTTCTGTCTATCTCTTCCCTCACTCCTCGGCTTACAAGTAAGGACACCTTGGATAAAGCAGGCGTATCACTTATGCTGACTTCTTACCAAGGCTCGTGGATGACACATGCCTGCCCATTGAACCTATACCACACTATCCATACCACATTACTTGGCAGATCATAGATGCCTTCAGTCTGGTCACAAATGAGTAATGACCAGAGATTCTAACTCCCTCTAAAACTGTCGTGCTATATTAGTTGAGAAAAGAGTATAACATAATATACCTAGTTTCCAAGGACCTACCCCACCTTCCAACTCATTCCATATATGTAGATATTTGTACACACAAATGTGGTGTGTGTGTGTGTGTGTGTGTGTGTTCTGCGCTTCCTGTCACTGTACCATCATGCCATCATGCACTGTCTTTTGTAAGCCATCTGACACTCAGACAGTGAGAAAATATTGACAGAATGTCTTCAGCAAAAGCAGCGACAAAAGAACCAGTAACAAACATTCCTGATGAAAAGGGACTTTGTTGAGCCAGCTCTTTGTAGCTGCACACTGAAGAATTGAGAAACACTCAGTAATCACAGCTGCTGAGAACAGTAAAGCATGAACCCACCTAGTGACAAAGCCTATGGTTGAGCACAGGGAATTGTATGCTGACCTTTTTTATTTTTTTTTCCTTGCATATCTGTTCATCTTCACAGAGATGGCTGCTTTTTGTGTTTACTCGGACTCTGCCCTGATGTCAGCACATGTGGTGGAGGAGGTGAGCCCAAACATAGGAACACAGGCCGTAAAAGCTCAGGCTCTTACCAGGGTTCTGCAATGGGATAGGATTGTTCTCATCCATGATCATTCATTTTATTCTTCTTTCTTGATACATGAAATAAATATAAGCATGTCTGTTCAGAAGACAGGAGTCTTCTCTCCACACACAAGCACTATGGAATTATTACTGAGAGGTTTAATATAAGGAGAAGGGTTCCTTAGAAGGAGACCTCTAGAAAATACAAATGCTACCTCTATAGACACTCTTAAAAACATTATCTTTGGAGAATGTAAAGTCAATTAAACCAAAGCTTTGGCTTCCATAAAATAGTTGTAGCTAAGAATATAGCTTTGGACACTAAACATCTCTCTGCCTCAGCTAAAATCATGATAGTACTTAGTGAATTGTTGTGAAGGCTAAGTGAGCAGACAAATGAAAAGGCAGTTCTGTGGCGTAGACTAAGTGCTTAGTCTGTGTTCCTACCATGGCGTCGCTCATAATCCTGCCTGGAGCATCAGCACTAACAGATATCATTCTCATTTTGGCTCTTTCTGGAGCCAGAAACATTCCAATGCCCCCCTGCTTCAGAAAGGACCTTGCCTTGTCCTATGTTCTAGTAATGAATAAACAGAATTACCGTAGTTACAGAAAGTGCCTTGTAGTATCAAGTTAAATTTAATTCCTTTCCAAAACCATGATGGTTTAAGCAATAAATGCTGCATACATTCATGTATTTGAACACTTGCTCCCTAGTTGGTGGCACTGTGTAGGGAGGTTACAGAGGCTTTAGGTCCTGAAATTTAGGAGAGAAAGCCTTGCTGGAGGAAGTATATCACTGGGAATTTAGATCCTCAACTTACTTCCTGTTCTCTCTCTCCTTCTGCTTTCTGTGTGAGGATAAAGATATGAGCAGCTAGCTTCCTGCTCTTGCCCCCATACCATGTCTTTACAGCCACTATGGACTCTATCTTTTTGGAACCATAAGCCAAAATTAATTCTT
Organism: Arvicanthis niloticus; assembly: GCF_011762505.2. Classification (NCBI taxonomy): domain Eukaryota; kingdom Metazoa; phylum Chordata; class Mammalia; order Rodentia; family Muridae; genus Arvicanthis; species Arvicanthis niloticus. The sequence continues at coordinate 132,576,399 of NC_047661.1, forward strand.
CCTTTAGTTGCTTTTGGTCATGCTGTTTTATCTTAGCACAGAGACTTACCAGGCTATTTGTATGGAAGTCTCAGATAAGCTACACTGAAGGGAGGAACAGAGATTTGTGGGAGGTCTTAGCTAGGCTTCCAAGCAAGAATGACCTCTTCATTCATGAAAAGAATATTTCTCAAGATGGAATTGGCTGAGTGGAGGTTGCCCATGGAATGATTCACATTTGTCAGGAAGATGAGAATACACCGAGGAATCAAGACTGCATGTGAATCTGTCTTACCATCTGAGGGAACTTAGATGGTTACTTAACCTCATTAATATCTCATCTAAAACTGGAAACAAACAGAGGCATGGGAGACACAGACTTCTAAGTGAGAAGGTACATTGTAGGGACTTGGTGCTATATCTGGCATATAATTTATGCTAGTGTGGGTTAATAACCAATAATGTTACTCAGCAGGGGCTTCAGTGAGTACAAAGAGGATTGTACTTTTGTGAAAATTCAAGTGTGTGGGAAAGGGGAGCCATGAAGAGCAAGCTTGCAGCAAGAGTCAGGTCAAGGCATGTCCAAACCCTGGAAATCTTATCCTGAGATGGATAGAAGTAAGATCACTGCCCACCTGCCAGAGGACTGCCTGTCATACATGGCCCTGTTTCCCCAAATTCCCTTTTCCCCAGCCCCGAAAGAAGTAGCCCAGGAGCCAGGTTAAACTTTCTCTCCCCTTATAAGGTCATGTCTGGTGGTACCTGGAATTCCTTTTTATGCAAATGAGGCATCCTCAGCACCCTGGCCCTGGCCTGATGACTTACACTCAGCCCCAAAGCTGCTACCCAAAGGTTTATGTGGCCCTAGTTTCCCCCCATTACATGAGCTGTCTCACTGAAGCTGCATCCTGAGTGTATATTATTTCCTTGCTCACTTTCTGTCACTCCTGGCCATTTTCCCTTTCCACTTCCCCTCTCAGGATCCACCAGAGAGTTCCTACCCTTATGGTCAGGGAAATGGACCCTGAGTGGCACAAATGTAGTAACCTCTTTCAACCTTGTAACTCAGGCATTACTATTTCCTCTTCTTGTTCTCTTCGGCTCTTAGAGGAGATAGACACAGTAAGTTCTGACCAACTGCAATGATATATGTAAGATGGCTTTCCTATCATCACTACAGTAACACTGTAATTATATAAAACATAAAGTGTTACGAAGATTCAATAAGGAAACCATTTAAACTCTTATCCCATGACTGCTACTGTGGAGAATACAGAAATCCAATTGCATAATGCCACACGACATAATCATGACCTTATTGCCAACCTTGGCTAAACTAAGCACCCTTTAATTTTACATTAAATAATGTGTGCCTATTGGGTTTTATTTTTAATCATTGAAATTGTGAACACATTTTTTGAATGTCAAGGATAAATAGAATTTTATAAGACAAGCAAAATGCCTGCAAGCTTAGGATAGAATACCACAGCTGCCCATGATAGATGTAATTGAATGTGTATTTGAACAGTGGGAAAAATCTTAGGTCTTTGAAAGGAGGAGAAGACCTATTTCATTCATCCATAGATGGCCTAAAGTTCTAGACATATACTCTTCTCCTTGATTATACATTTCAAGTAAACAAACTCCAGGAGTGCACATGTGGAGCTGTGGCATGAGCGTGAGAATCGAGGGCAGGTAAAATATCACTCACTCGTCAGAACACATGGGATTTACATGCTACAGTGTGAAAGCCACATGACCCAAAGTGATGGTAAGCTGTTTTCCACTTCTGTTGTAAAAATGAGAGAAGACACACCATCCATATGTTCTCCATACTGTGAGTTTCACACAGTAAATTCCTGCCTGCTTGCCCTCTTCTCCCCATACAAATCCTCCATTCAGTTTGCTCATTGACTTCAATTGCTGGGAAATTATTACAAGCCCAGTGACCCAAGGGCATACCAAAGCTCCCTAAGAAGCACCAAGAACACTTATAACAGCACATAGCTTGTCACCAAATATGTCCCTTTCGGATACATGCTTTAATACTTTTACTTTTTTTTTCACTGAGCAGCATTTAGCTATGAAAATGACCATTTTGCAAGTTTAAAAGAAATTCTGATGACATGCATATTCAACAGAGTGTGGGTTTTTCGTAAAACTGCATCAAAATGGACCCTAAGTGTCTGGAAAATGTTATTTGGTGATATGTCTTAGGAAATAGCCATTCGGATCTATAGACTTTTATAATCTGCCTCTCATAGCTGAACCCCTTGGCTTTTGATGGCAATGCCTGACTGATACTTCCTGTCAGTGGACCAGTCTCTCAAGCTGTGATTAATCTCTATCCTGGTAAAGATTCTAAATTTTCAAGAGTTTTTTTTTTTTTTTTTTCTTGTCACATTGAATTCCATTTGCCTTTCCATTCAAGAACAATTCTACAATTTTGATGATAAAAAAAATAAAAATTAGGTGAATAAAATTGGCTTAATGTGAAAGTAGGAAGGGCTTATGACACAATGTCTGTATGTTCAATTTCTCTGACACTAATTAGAAATAAGAATGATTTGTCTCTGTATCACTTTTTAAAACTCCTTTCATATTTAATGTCACCTTTGTCAAAGCCAGTATCTTCTTCAGAACTTACAGTAGGATAATTCTGCCATAATACCTCCACTCTAAGTATTACTATTCAAAAAAGACTTAAAAGGAATGAAAAATAACCAGCATTTGTTTAACATCATCATGACTGTATGAAATATATTAAGAGTGCTTTAAAATTCCATCTACACATTGCTCCATCTTGAAGGTTTACTCATTTGCTTTAAAATGTTTTCACATTTTCTTTTTTCACAGAAGAATATGCCTAACAGCATAGGAACCTAAAACTTTTATCAGTTTTCAAGAATGAATTAGATACCATGAGGCATTCTAAATGTGTCCAGTAATTAGGAAATGTTCATTTTTTTTTATTTTAGAAGCCCTGTGTCACTCCTGAGATCTGACCCATGACTTCAATTAACGCTAGTGACTCCAGCATTTTTAACACCGGGGCAGCATTTTCCTGTGGGTTCTAGACTTTCCTACACATCTCTTTATCTCATGTTGACTCCCGGGATCTCATGGCCATGTCAGACTCCATACTGAACCTGGGTCACAAAAGACAGTGTTCTACAGCAGTCCTGCATGAACATCCAACTGCACAGCTGAAAACCTTGGAGCAATTATACCATCCCCAGCTTCCCTTCCCTCTCATCCCACCTCACACCCACTCCATCCCTTTCCCTTGCTCATTAACTGCTTTAAGCCCCTCTTGTCTTCTATAGTTGTCTCTATACTCCTGCTTCTGACCCTCAGCTACTAGCTTCACTGTTTCTGGCTGTTCCCAGCTTCAGTGTTCCAGCTGCTCTCAGCTCTCTACCCAGCCTCTGCTCCAGGACCAGTCCTCAGTAGCAGGCAAAGTTGCTTTTTTATCTTAGCAGTGCTGTACTTTTTTTTTCAGTATGTGGGAGGTTATTTGTTTTGTTCTGCCTTAGTGCATGGCCCTTCTCTTATTTCTTGATTAAAAGCAGTGCGAGCTGGAAATTCTCTTCTCATCTTTACTGCCTTGTGACTTTCAGTGTCTCCTGTTCCCCTTAATGTGTGCCTGGACTAGCTGCTAAAATCTCAGCCACCTTTGTTAGGAGTCTTTTCCCTCCTTCTGACCTTCAGGGTTTCACTATGTTTTGATCATCTACTAATTCTCAAATTATATGACAGATCAAGTGGGTTTTCTTTCTGACTTCTTGAAATAAACTGATTTCTTCTGCAGAGTCCTTTAGACTGACTTAAATCTTTAACTCTCCAACAATATTATTCGGTTTTCTCCCTCTGTTTATGTGTAGAATGTTCTCATAATAAGGGCCCTCATTCTTTCTGTTAGTAAAATCAAGAATCATGAATGAAGCCACATCTGGACCTCAGTAACCAGAATTCATCTAAGACTATGTGATAAGTAGGTATAGAACCAACTGGAGACCACATTAATGTAGACTTGTGAGGAAGAAGTTGCACATGGGTGGGATCTGGGAAGAAGGCATCAGACACCTATAAGGCAATACAAGCCCTTTCCCTGGTCCTACCTTTATGGTAAAGCCTTAACTTTAAAATAATTGGATGTTTTCACAATGAAGCAACAATGTCTTAACCAAAAGTCAGTGATAGGACTTACCACAAGACACAGAGCATCTAAAAGGAAAAAGACCATTTCTAGTTTAAACTGCTCTGAACAAGGATAAAGTTGGAAGGAAACATGTTAAACTCACCAGTAATGGGAAAATTGACAGAAGACAGACAAGGTAGGGTCGATGAAGGAGAAACCCCAGATGTTATGTGCTCCTTCCTCCCAGTTGCTATATGCTCCTTCCTTCAAGATGCTATGTGCTCCTCTCTCCAAGATGCTATGCTGTGTTTTCCTTCCTCCCAGATAGCTTTTTAGACATGCAGTCACCTTAGTAAAGCTTTCTGAATTATTTTTTTGTCTTTTTGAGTCCCCCCCCACACACAGGTCTCAGGAACTGGAGACCCCTGTAGCAATGTCTTTAAGAGTTGTGAACAAGCCTCATGCTTCTAACTTAGCCCCTTTGTAGTCTCCTCTTTCAGTTATCATAGCAATTTAAAGAAAAAGAAAAACATGAATGGTTGTGAGTGAACTACAGGATTTTGTCCACAGGGGATGAATGATCATTGTGATTGAAAGAACCTAGCCTTCCATTTGCAGACCCAGGGGAAGAATACAAAGACAGCATGGATGATCCTAGTTCCTCTACTCACCAGGTGGCAGCATCCAGAAAGGTTCAAAGTCAAGCCTCAGTTGTGTGCACAACAGAACCAGTGTGAATGGAGCCCACCATCCCCCCTCCAATGGGGTCCACAAACAGTTAGCCAGGACAAATTTGCCAGGAGTGGTTTGCCACACACTGAGTCCACCTGCTGTTTGCTTAAGGTCGGGCATGGCCCAATGCTTGTTCACACCACTCCTATCCAACATGACTCCATATGTCTACCCATAAAGTAGCCACAATCTGTCAGATGATACTGTGAGGATCCTCCAAGGCTCACACACTGATGTGCTCAGACCCATTCGGACAGGCAAACAACTGTACACATGCTTTACATGAAACCTGCAACCTCAAATCAAAACAACCCAGTTTCTCCTCAACTCTCCATCTTTGCATTCTTATTTTTTTTTTGTTATAATTTGTCACCTTGTCAGAATGACTTGAAGCTCCTAGCCCCAAACATCAGATTGTACCACCTCTTATAGGTGGACTTGTCTTCTAGTATGTAGCAGCAGCACAGGACTTCTGTTTGTAAAATTTCTATTATAAAAACAATGTGTACCCTTCCTCTTCCCAGGAGAAAGAGCAGTAAAGGGACCCATCTATTGGCCTATGTTCACAGGTATCAGACATTCCTTTCTTTGGGGTGGGAGTAAGCAAGAGAACAGCGAGAAGTCAAATTTACATAACTAATTCAGATGTGGTGGGTTGAGGTTATGATTAGACCCAGGTTCAGCAAACACTTTCCTCAGTACTTTCCATTTTTACTGAGACTGTCAGGGTTCCAGAAGTAGCTACAGCATTATCTCAAAAGACTTAACCTTGGACCATGGGAAAAATTATCAAGCAAAGCTTAACGGGGCTTTGAAAGCACTTGGCGAAAGTTGGGACTGTAGTCATTACCTCTGAACCCTGACAGATTACCATACAGTCACCAAAGAGGTGGCAGGGGATCCCAGCAGCAATTACTTGGGGTGAGAAAAGAGAAAATACAAACCAGTTATGGAAGTTAAGAGTTGATTTTTGACATTGGAGGTGTTGGATGAAGTTCACGGATGCCAAAGAAATAGTTAAGAAACAGGACTTGTTGGAGATGCTTTCAAAGACCCAAAGACACACAGCTGTTTTGTTTAAGTTTCCTAAATTTATATAATTTTTGTCATTCTAACTCTCTATTATCTCTCTTCTCTGCCTACTTTCCTGTCTTTTAAAATGCATAATCTATTCACTTTAATTGTATTTTCTTGCCCAACCATGAGTGAAAGCTTATTTAACGGAGTAAAGGCAACTTACAGAGGTTACACTACTGAAGAAAATGTCTTCCCTAACAGCTTTTGATTGCCAATAGTCTCTAGAGGAGTGCAGGGCCTGATGGGTTCCTCCCTCATCCATGTGGTGAATGCACTAACCGGGCTGTCTTGTTCAGATGTATAAAGGTAGCCACAGGGACTCTGACCCAGTGCCTGTGATGGCTACATCATGTTCAAAAGACAGTTTTGTAGCTTCCCAACTTTTGTCCTTGGCTTTGTTCTGCCCCCTCTTCTGTGATGGCCCTGAGTCTTGGTGGGATTGTTATAGCTTTCTACCCTCACTCATTCTGAGTATGTGACTAGTTACAATTTTTTCATCAACTGCCAACCACTGCAGTGAGATGCATCTCTGGTAAAGGCTGGGTGCAGCACTAATATATGAGCAGAGTGACATAAGACTATGCATTTAGCCATCTGGTGAATCTAAATGAATAATCAAAGAATGTTTTCATGACAATATTGAGTAGATTGAAGAGAATTTTCACCAAATATCATCCTTATTCCATCTTACCACAGACTTAGCTTCTCAAAGATAGAATCTCCCTGGTAAATCTTTTTCTGAGTCAGTAGACTGAATCACAGAAACCCTCAGAGTCTTTCATCAGTGCACTTCATATAAAGAGAATGCATGGATTCCAGCTGCAAGAGCTATTCTGCAGTAACTGATATTCAGCAATGTTCAATAAATATTTGTCATATATATCAGAAACTGATGAACCAGACTTAAGCACAATCTCAGATGTTACAGTGGGAATAATTTCTCTAATTTTTAATAATGGTGCTATAGTGATACACTATGGAAATTTAGAATTTGATGACCATATGTCCATGTGCACACTCATGTACACAAATAAACATGTGTAGTCTGTGTGCATACTTACATATGTATATGAACATCTGTATGTGACCTGCATGTGCAATGTGCACACATCATAATCAGCCCAGCATACACTCTTTGGAGTCTTTAGAAAGTGACTTCTGGCCTCTGCCAAACCAGAGAGCATTTCTTGGATTCAGATGGTGGTAGCACATGGATGAAGGGATGAGGGAACACTTGAGGTATTCAGTATCCATTGCATGCTATGCTTTGTGTGTGTGTGCACACGTGCATGCCTACACACGTGCTCCTGTGCACATGCACGTGCATCTCTCTCATTTACTTCCACAATTTTGGGGGATAAATATCATCATCCTTGTGTTATGGAACCAAGAATTCATGGTACAAAATGTTGGACTACTTGGGGGCCAGCAAGATGCCTCAGGAAGTAAAGACACTCACACCCAAGCCTGAAGACCCAAGTCTAATCACCACAATGCACACACTGGGAAGAGAAAACAAATTCCTGCAATTCCTCAGACCTCCATATTCATGTGCTCTTGTTCACACATGTAAGTGCACACACAACACACTGAATGAATGAATGAACATTCTGATGATCATCTGGTGTCTCACATCTTACTACTGTCTTAAGCTGGCCTCCTAGTGGACTAATTTTTAATACAAAGCTCCTGATTGATAATAATCTATAGATGTTAATATCTGTGAGTTTTTCAGACAAAATCTGCTTGTTAATTCTGATATTATTTCTGTCTTTGGCACATGCTTCTGCTTAGTGAAATTAATCATTGCCTGAGTCAAACACAACCATCTGGAACAAAAACAACAGCACTCACCTGAGGAACATTGTGCTTCCACTCACTAGCGAGTTCTGTTCTGTGTAAAGGTGAATTCTAATAAGAAAATCTTACAGCAATCCGAATTATAAATAGCATGCCCTGAACACCCACTAAGTCTCATGCCCTGCACTGAACTGCAAGGGCAGAAAATGAATCTGGGTTGGCTTTTGTTTTGTTTTTCTTGTATGAGGAATTTTGCAAAGGAAAAAAAAAATCCCGTCTGATTTCTAGAAATGCATCATACCAGATGGAAAGAGAATTCTTATTGATAGACATGAACTATTCTTACTGTTTACCAAATGGGAGGATTATTTAATTGCTTGTCTTTGTACTCAGAATATAAATAGCTCATCTCACTGAATGTTACTCATCTGATCTCGGGCTTTCTTAAGTATCTTAAGATTGTGATATTGTCTTAGGGTTTCAATTGTTGTGAAGAGACACCATGACCAACAACCCTTACAAAGAACAACATTGAATTGGGGCTGACTAAAAGTTTCGGATGTTTAGTCCATTATCACCATATCAGGAAGCCTGGCAGCACACAGGCAGACATGGTGCTGGAGAAGGAGATGAGAGTTCCGCATCTTGATTTGAAGGCAACCAAGAGAGACTGGCTTTCAGGCATCAAGGAGGGTCTCAAAACCCACCCCTATAGTGACACACTTCCTTTAGCAAGGCCATTTCTTCTAATGGTGCCATTCCCTTTGCCAAGAATATTCAAACCACCACAGTTATTTTAAATAATTGAGAAAAATGATATTTAATATTGTGAAGTTAGTTTCCTGGTAATGGAATATTCTGTAAACTGAAATGTAAGCTGATGAAATTTGGCAAAAGCAAAAATATGTAGACACTGCTTTTGCCATTTGTGATTAATTCTACACAAATATTTGTTTAATGAGACAATGTGGTTAATCACTAAGGTGAAATTGGAAGTTGCCACCACTGAGTGATGGTGTAAAAGCTAATAAATTCAGTTTGTAATCATGTACGTGCTAGTTGTAATAACTTACTGTCCATACCAAATCTTTATAAGCATTGTAATTAAATATAAAATGCACATTAGAATTATTATGAGTAATTAGGGCAACATAACAAGTATTCATGAAAGTCCCAAAGCTCATTAAAATGTTAAAAGACAAAAACCTGTTCTACCTAACATTCATGAATATTCTGCATAGATAAGCCAATGCTTGTAATCTGAATTTTTTTGTGAATTATGAATTTGAACTTTGAACAATTAGTTCAGTTACCAAATAGGTTTATTTTCACTTTGAAAAAAAAAAAAACAGAAAACCTATGTGGGCATTTGCAAGTGCACATGCACACATGTACACACACACACACACATAGCGTCAGATTACAGTAAGATGTATTATTTAATACTGTGGCCAATACACCTCACAGAATTCTTTCAGTATGAACAATCTTAAACTAGGGAATAGAGAGCAGTTAGGAGTACTTCCTGGAAATGACTGGAGATAAGTTCTGGGATATATGGTTCTTAACTACCTGAAATTCCAGTTAGGGTGGCCAGTGCCTTCTTCTGGCCTCCATGGACACCCCCACTCATGCATGTAAACAAATGCAGAAAGATATACATCCATGCACAGTTTTTAAAATAACATAAAATAATTCTTAAGGAAAATAATGCAAAACCACATTGGACCATTAGGCTGTGGGTCATCCATGAGATAGACCAAGGACTTGTAGATGAAGCCAGGTGTGAGCATCATCTGGCCCAGCTTCATTGTCTTGCAACATAGTCACACATGTCTTCCATTGTGAGCTTTACATTAAAATGTGGTGAACTCAAATGCAGACTGAGCACCTGCATTGGAGACATAAACAGAGTAGCAATAGCGGTATACCACAGCTCACACTGCTTCAAAACCCTCTGGCTGGTCTCTTGGATAAGCAAACAATTTGCTTCTAATATCATCATTGTACAAAGACTGGGTTTAAAATTTCACCTTTTAGTCTACATACAAAGGAATAGATTACCCAAATTACAATACATTTCTGATTCAACTATAAAAGAAGGGTTTGGGGGTCAAAATAAACTTTAGATTCTTAACAAATATATCCATTTATTTAATTACAATATTGCTCCCTATGTCTGTGATATGTAATGTCAGGAAACACTTCAGCTTTAGAATCTAAAGTGATGAAATTATAGGTTAATAATAATAAAAAATTCCATTTTCAAATCTACTTATTAAACATCTTTGGGAAATGTACATTATAAGATGGCATTGTTATACATATTAAAGCATATAATAAAATGAATTGAATTACTCTCTTTACTCTTTGAACACAGTCCACGGTCATCAGATCTATGCTGAGTTGAAAAGTCCTAGAAGGAGGCTAGTGAAATCGATCAAACCATGAAACCATCAAGACTGAAAAACTGACTTCAATCTTCAGAATTCACATGGGAGGAAAAGAATTGGTTCCTTTAACTCATCCTCTGACCTCCACATACCATGTGATGGAAATGTTGATGCGTGTGCATACTCACATGCATGTAGGCATGTGTACACATGTACATACACACACACACACACATTTAAATTTAAGTGTAAAATACTTATTTTAAAGTAAAGACCTGAAGGGGTGAACTATCAAAAGGACCCAGCCTTGTAGCCAGCATTTCATAGAGTGGAACTTCTCTTCACTGTTCACTTATTCAGCAAAGATCTTCAGTGTCTACAATGTTCCTGATGCATCCTGGCTTGAAAGACCCCATAGCCATAATTCCATTAGAAACCAGAGCTTCTCTACAGTAGCCATGGCTTTAGCCCTTCATTGAGCACATAAATGGAGATATGAAAACATTAAGAATAATCATAGAGTTGCTAGGTGACATGAGAAGTGCAATCCACATGGTCTTGTGGAGCTGAGAACTCCCCAACAGTGGGTCCCATCAGCATCTGCCCAAGACAACTCCTTCCTGATCATCTCAAACCAAGTGCTCACTGTCATTCCCAATGTTTGTTCCCTGTGTCTCTTCACTGACATATTTTCCACTCTGAACTACTATGGAATCAACGATTTCTTTTAGACACTTTACTTTAACAGAGAATAAAGCAAACTATTTTTTTTCTGAACTCAGACTCACATATCTCTTTGACTTTGGTGTGGAAGGAACATTAAACATGAATGACTTTGGAAACCTCTATACAGAAAGCAGGCTGGAAAATTCCTTGGCAACTATTGCCCTCCCCTACACACATATCTAAGAGTTATGCTCTCTCCATCTCCACAGATGACGGCATTCCCGTGCTATTGTGTTAGCTACAGCATTGCAGTGACAGAGAACAGACACCTAAATGAAAGAAGGATTCTGGTTTTTATTCACTACAGAAGTCACATTACTGTGTCCATAACTGACTAAAGAGACTCTCTAGACACATGATTTTTTGTGATTCTTTAATTCTTGAAATACGTTGGTGGGAGCCGTACATGAAACCCAAAATGTGGGGATCTTCTTGAATTCTGCCACCTGAGTGTGATTTTCTGCTATCTGTGTTAATGGTGTAGTGTTCCACACAGTATCATATGATACACAATAATGAGTCAAATACCAGCTATTTTGTTTCAGATCCTTTGCTTCATATCAGACCTAAGTATGGAATTCAATGTTAAATTATATATGTAAGTTGTGTGTGTGTGTGTGTGTGTGTGTGTGTGTGTGTGTGTGTGTGTGTGCGCGCGCATGCATGTGTGTAGATAAATAAATGTAAGATGTGTTACACAAGTTGTTGGTTGTGAGTCTCTAACCAGACATGAGTGGCAAGTTGTGAGCTAATGTACTCTTGAAGTAATCGCTGGGGTAAAATATAAGACAATAAGGCATTATTGTACAATAAAACTTACCAAAAATGTGAACATTGCACTGGTCTTTTCTAAGGCACACAGTGGTAGAGAATCAGATACATGTTTCTTTGTTTAGTTGGTTTGCTTTGTTTAACACTAGATGCTTTAGGCACAAAATGAAAAGGCCACAGGAAAATTCTCCTCGGGCCATAAGACTGACATTTTTATGGCTTCTTATCTACCACAAAGCTATCACAAACCAACACTATTGTTCTATTTTAAACTTATTTTATTTGACACAAAAATTGTGTCCATGAACTGGGCATAGTATGCTAGTAACTTCTATACATACAGTGTGATAACCCAGATATTTCTATCTCCTTTAGTATACAATTTTCAGCTTGAGATGCCAGCTTCTCACTGGTCCACACACTTTTAACTTTGCTGTGTCTACCTGTAGTTCTCAACATAGCAGTCTGAGTTTTTCTGTTAACACACATTCAAACCTCCATACTTCAGAGTGCTACCTTGTTTGTCACCTCAAGCGTAACTCTGTTGTTCTGAACTCAGACTCAGCTCATCAGAGACCTCTGAGGCCCTGATGTGAGTGATGAGAGATGAGTGATGTGACAGTGATGAGAATCCTCTTGACTACACTGTCATTTTCCTTGCATCTTCTCCAAGACCATTTAGACGATGATATTTAAGAAGCTCACTTCAGAGCCTTTATTCTTGACATTTGAAATGCCCATCTTCTGAGTCTGCATAGTGCTCTACTTCCACCTTTTCTTGCAGCCTCCACCCTTTAAAATAGACCCCTGACCTCCACCATATGGAATAAGGACTCCAATGACCTCTACCTGTGACCTCTTTCCTCTTAGAAACCTTATCCCAACACTAGTAATCACAGTTTGTATCCCTTTGTTTGGTAGTTGTCACTTGTCACTCCTCACTCATCGTGTTCCACAAGGGAAGACTCTTAATTCAATCGCACATCATTATAGCCATGGTTGAAAGCAGGACTTGACAAATCCTAATACACTGTGACTGTTAGATGATTAAGAAAAAATGAATAGCTATACAGTTCTCTGTAGTACAAAATGCTTGCTTGTTGACCTAGGCCAGGAAGACAATCTAACACCAGTATTCTGGCCTGAGAACATTGCTGTGGCATTGCCATTATATGATTAAAGCAATTGTTATATATTAAACACAAGAATGAGTCTCTCTGGACTTGAGCTGCACTGAATAGATATTTGGAGGTGGGGGCAATCTGGATGCTCTATGACAGTTTATTTATTTATTATTTTGTCAGTTCTTTCTGACATCAGGTTTCTTTTTGTCAGTCAAACTATTTTTGTTCTTGCTTCACTGTTCTGTTGTCAAATTACTTTGCTGCCAGTCTGTTTCTGTCACACCATGGTTTTATTTAAATTTAATCATGGTAGGATGTTGAGACCCGTACTCTGCCTCAACGCTTTGGGGCTAAGTGCTCTGGTCAAGAGAGAGAGTGGGGCTCTTGGAGCAGGCGACACAAAGAATGGAGACAAGACAGAGGTTCTGATCAAGTCTCAAATCTCATGTCTCAAGTCTCTTTTATTGAAGGGAATTCTGAGGTATTTATACGCTTTTGCCACGTGCCTTGCAGGTGTTGATATGACGTAAGCCTTACAGGCGTCTATAGCGTGGACAGCACGTGCACCGTGCGCCTTGCAGGCTTGGATAGCACATGCGCCTTACAGGCATGTATGGCCTGGATAGCACGTGGACAGCACGTGAACCGCATGCCTTGCAGGCATGACTACCACGTGCGACTTGCAGCTGGGAGCAGTAAACAGCAACTCAAAATATGTGGGATATCAGAGTGTGCTTCAGCTGTTGTAGGCTATTGAAAACCAAATCTCTTATCAGGGCATATGGTTCCAGATGGCTGCAAAGATAATCTAGCTGCTTTCTGCTAAAAGTCGGCTCCCAACAGTAGGAAGGTTTGTTGTTGTTGTTGTTGTTGTTGTTGTTGTTGTTGTTGTTTTGGCCTGCTAAAATATTCTTAGTCTCAAATAAACACACACCACCTCTCTTAAAAATTACAGTATTTTTAGCCACCATCCTCCCACATGTTCCAATTTTTTTGTGGTTTGCTGTTCATTGGACGCATACCTCCACTTGCCTTCTCATCTTCTTGATCCTTCTTAAGTTTACTCTCAGTTACTTCTGTTTACACAAACAGAACAGACAGCATGGTATTCTTAAAATGAGGATAAAACATCCCTCTACTTTACAACTGATCCAACTTCCTAATAGACCCTTGTCTGTGCATTAATTTAATTAATTAATTAATTAATTAATGTAATTAATGTACACACTTCTGTACCTTTGCTCGGGGCATGTAGAAACACCCCAACACAGCTCCCTCAGGATACAAAGATGAACAGATGGTTACTTTATATCTCCAAATACATGGAGTCAACACATGGGTCTGGTTAATGAACTTATTTTACCACCAAGGGCACATTCATGTGTCACAGTGGAACTGGCCTTGAGCTCACACATGCAGTGTTCATGGTCTACTCCCTGATTCTGGGTCCCTGCACATGTGAATGGCAGATACCACCAAGTACCATGCCATCACCTCCGCAATGAAATGAGTCCATTCAAAGCATGCTCCAGAGACCTCCCCTCCCTGGGACAGCTTCTTGTCAGATGTCTGGTCATAGCAGTGAGGGAGGTGACCAGTACTCTGAGGAATTGGTAGTTTTCATTTGCAGAGATGTCCTTCATGGGACACATGTTCTGTAATCTTGCGAGATTTCCAGCCCTCTCCCTCAGGCATTTGATATAGAGGACAGAAGGGAGAAATGAACAGTTTACAACCCCTTTCTACGATGTAAACTGCAGTTATCACTAATTTCTCTTCTTCTTCCTGGTTACTCAGAGGGTTTTTGTTTCTTTTCCTGTAAGAGCATGTATGGAAGAGGATTCTTTAGAATGCATTAGCAAAATGAATTATTCATTTCTCAGAATTAAACAATTTAATAACTGAATTTTAATCAACTTCTTAATGTTCTATTTTAAGATTATTGAAGGCCACAGTAACCAGAAGAAAAATAAAACATCCAGTCAACTAAGAAACTGATTCTATCCTTATTCTGTTAGGGCAGAAACGACTCCAGCCTACAGTTCCCTCCCTGATGCTTCCTGTTTACAGTCAGGCCTTTAGAGAATGCTAGCCCTGAGGTCAGATGAGTGTCTTTGTTTAAACTGATAGCAAAAATCTTAGGCATGTCAAATTTAATACAACCACATTTTGAGACTCATACCAGCCTAAAATGTCCTAAAATAGGACAACAAATAGAAATTCTTTTTAATAGTATTTGTATTAATTCTTAGAGAATACCATTCCCATCTCTTACTCATCCCCAAACTCCTCCCAGATCCCTCCTTTATTTAGTGTCCTTTTGACTGTCCCTCTCCAGGGGTCCTGGTCCTCTGACTCTTAAAATTTCTCTAGTCCACCTCCTCTTTCACAGTGCTCCCCACGGCTAGGAGTTTTGTTCTAAATGTACTAATTATGGCCAGAAATTTCTCCTATGAAAAAGAAAATGACTTCATCAAATGCCTGAATCAATCAATGAATTGATTTTGAAATGTTCAAGCAAAGGATTCTCCACCAGAATGGAAGTCTTTCTAAAAGATAGACTTTAGTGCTACATGTATTTTTCATGCTCTATCTCATTCTGAAGCCCAGATACTTAATTCCTTGGCTGAGAATATGTAGGGCAAAATCTACCCTATCTGTCTTCTAAAAAGACCAACTATCTACTAAAAAAGTAGAATGGGTATGAAATTCTGGGAAAGTAAAAAAAATAATATTTCAGTTGAGTTAGTTACTGGCTTCTAGTATAAGGAAAGCATGCTTTAAAAATCAGCTCTGCTCTCTGTCTGTACCTTGACTTGGTCTGTGCTCACTGAGGGCACATGGCGGTGGTTCTTGTTCCCCTGTGATAACTCCTGCTTTAGATAATGTTTTTATTGACTTCTAACTCAGGGCAAACTACTAAGCTAAGCTCTTCAGGGATCTTCTTATATTGCCTGGACAGCAGTTTGGAGAATAGGAAGCATTTATTATATAGATGAAGAAATTGAGATTTAGAAGCATTTAACTAGTGAGTGTTAGAGTCACACATGACTGCAAGTGGAGGCTTTTTGTCACATATTTCCCTACTGCCTAGAAGTTTAATATCAGAGAAAGTTTGAGGTGAGTGTTGACCAGAGGTTAGACAATGCTGACATCTTCAAATCATGTGGATAAAGATTCAACTGTATCTTGGTGATTTGAATTTTTGTTAGCATTATGATGATACGAATTCTTTACTTTTTTATCAGCAATAACATGCTAAATTCTTGGCTCTCTTTGAAGTTAAAAGTTGTTTATAAACCAAGGACATATTTTCTTTTGAAGTTTGCTGATCTTCAGTTCTCTCTGCATGAATTAGTAGACTCTGGAATGTTGTTGGTATTCGTGCACTGAGATTCTAACTGTATTCATAGAAAATATTTTTAATTATCATCTTCCTTATCTGATGGTAATATAGTGAAGGTTTGTGCTATAGCATGTTTCTAATTGTCCAAGGCCCTTGATTAGAACTCTACCACAGCATCTATGCATGTGCCTGCCTATGCAAATACTCCCATACATGTACACGGACATACATAGACACACACATGTATACACATATGCAAGGATTGAAACTGTCTTCTATTCTGTGATTTCTGAAATCCTTGTTTTATTTTCAAGCATTACCTGACCAAGACCATTTTATTTTAATCCATGAATTCTGGAATCCAAATCAAGGGCATCGTTGTTTCACTTTTGTCAAGAGGATTCTTCCTGATTACCGATTCTTTGAGAGACATACACTTCCCATTCCTTTTTGGGCATGTTTCCTTATTACTGTTATTCAATACTCTGCCCTCCTGACACTGTTCATCATTGAGGTGTGTGGATAATTGTCAGCTTTTAGCCATTGGATCTCCAAGGCTGCATTTCCCCTACCTTGGCTTAGGGGTTCTACTAAGTAATTCTCTAGTATGCATGTGTTTTTAATGACAAGGCTGTGGTTAGCCAGATTGCCCACTGAGGATGGCAGAAGACAAGAAGGTCTTTGGGCTATTGTCATGTCACTAGGAAAATGAGTCTGATTAGGCTTTTAAGTGCCAAATGGAGCATTTCTGCTTTCTGCACCTGCACAGCCTAGAGTTTTTGATGAAGAACCTTTCATTATCGTCTTCCTGGAATGACTGGCTACACAATGCAAGGAACTAACCCCACAGAGACAATAAAAAGGAAAGACTCCCCTTTGCAGAACATCTAATCATACAAGTGTTGGATGGCCCCTGGTTGACCTTTGTGCTGGATTTCCCAAACATCTGTCTGATGAAACTGTTCTAAAATTGATTGTTTTTCACCGTGCATCTGCTTCAGCTCACAGGCATGTACGACTTGGCAAAGGACATTGTACTCAAATGTCCACAGTGCAAGCCTACAAGTCCTCATCAAGTGACACCGTTATACTCATAAAATTTGAGGGCTCAAGCACTGACTTTCTTTGCCGCTATACTGAGTTTGAAATCTTACATTTCAATAGAATCAGTCTCTGTGAAAAGAAAAACAGTGGTCAAACACAAGCACATGATGATGTGTGTCCATCCTGATCTCCTTAGAAACAGTCTACATGGCTGACCCAGAGCACAAACTCACAAAGTGTAATCACGTTCTAGGACAGAGACTAGTCCATTTTCTTAAACATGGAACATTTTAGCATAAAATTGTTATTTCAGGCAAATTGGTCTAGCATATTTATAGTTTCAGCTGTTACAGGTTTAGTTGGAAATTTAACAGTGTATAAAGGTTGTCAAGCAAGTGGGTTATCACACACCCCCATGCAAATATTTTCAACATCTTTCTTACTCCAAGTCACTTAAGGCCATGTAGCTTGTATGCACTTGGGAACCTGCTTATGTCAAAAGGAATGGGTCAGATAACCAAAGGCAGTGTAGGCCCAACAGAGCAAAATTTGTCCTAAGAAATATGAAACCCAGAACTGTGCCATATAAAACCTTTTAGAATCCTGTGGCCAGAAGATTTTTTTAAGCCTCCACCCAGGATTCGTATACTCATGTTGGCAGGATGGCTTTTGAAAAGTACTATGGGAATAAAGCCTACCTGGCATCTTCAGATATTTCTGGGGTCTAAACAGACTAGTGGAGTTTGAAGCCCTGTAAACTTGGAATTATCGTAAAATCATCCAGCCGCTACTGATCAACTAGATAGGTCTAAATATAACCAATGGTCTGTTTAATTATTTTTTCACAAACCCTGCCTTCTCTATGAAGTAGTCCATGACTTTCCCATAATCCTGAGCAATGCTAGGCAAGCTCCCAACAAGACCAACTCCTCTGCTCCTTTGTTTGTTTGATTGTTTGTTTGTTTTTGACATGGTGTTCCAGGCAACGGCCAATGATTTTTCATGGGTTTAAGCAACTGTCATTCTTTTAAAACATCTGCCAGACCTCATCTCTATGGAACAGATCTAAAGCCAGTCTTTCAGATTCTATGAAGCTTGTCTCGCAGAGGCATGCACCACTATGTCCTCTTGAATATTCTGTCAAAGCCATTGGTTATACTGCTGGGCTTTAGGAGCTAACCTTGGCTCTTGGCCTGGTTCACAAATGTGTAGACCCTATTCATAGCTTCTTTTCCCACAATTTGATTCTAACTCCACACTTACCACTAATGAGCTCAGTCGCTGCTCTGTATAAAGACCACCATATAAAAGAAATCTCTTCTTTGCACCGCTTTGGAGCTTGTGTCCAGCTGTATAAGGAATTTTTGTTATTGTTTCATTAATTTGCTTTGTCCATGCAAAAGTTGTACAATAGCATTTAAATGTAATGTGAGTTTTCATGTTCCTAAGAAAAATTAATGGAGACTTTAGCTCAATTTTATAACTGTAGACAAGACATGATGCCCATGAGAAGCCCTCTCCACATTTACGGCCCAACAGCCCTCAGTTCTGTGTCTCCCCACCACACAATACGTATACACTTGGGACATTTTTCTATGCATATTTCTATTAATTATTGATGCATTCCTTGTCTACAATTAGATATGACATGGTATGGGTATTTGCAGTCATTGTCCATCAGAGTTGCCTACGTGCTCCTAGATAGGTACTGTCTCTTTAACTTTGGCTGTAAAGCACCCAGTGCCCAGCCATCTGCACACTGGACTGTATAAAAAGCCTTTTAATGACAAATTAGGTTTTTATTTCGGTTCATTACACCTGGGTTTTCAGGCAATGTTTGGGATTTCATGCATTTGTTTGTAATGAGTCATGGACCCCTTGACAAACAGGAAACTAATTTCACTAACCAGGTTATCAGTAGCAGGTTCTGACAGAGGACCTGTTATATATGGTTATTTGTCTTCAATAATAGCTGGAAACCAAAAAAGATTATAGCTTGTCACCATGACAAAGAGAGGCTCAGAAAGCCTCAGAAAACATGAGGGAAAAAGCCTCTTACCTGCACCTCTCTCAAACAAGCAAGCACATAGCAACTGACTGGTGTGGGGGATGGGGTGGGCTGCGCTGTAGATGTCTCATGTATCTTTGACTGCATTCTCCAAGGTGGTTTGAATCTCTGCTTGAAAAAAAACTATTATTGAATTGCTTCTTATATTGTATTTCTGTCTATAATGAACATTCATATATCTATTGCATGCATACATATATTATTTCATATTATTTTCTCATTCAAACATTTCTGATAAACATTCTTTCATTATTTTCACGAAGTTACTAAAATAATTAAAATTACTATCTAAGCATTTTTTCTTAGATTATAATATAAACTTTACCATTGAGAATAAAATTACTGCAGCTAATAGAGGTGTTATTATTTCAAAGTGAAGTACCGGGAATACAAAATGAGGACTCTAGTTAGGTATTTTAAAAGGAGAGACAATATTCTCTTCTAAGAATGCTTACTGTTTTCATATTCACAAGCTACTGGAAGCAAACATTAAAGCCTCCATTTTGATGGATTTCTATTGAAACTTCAAATGTACTCCCAATACATACTTACTTGGGTCATATTTTTAAATTGCTTGTATATAAATCTTCAAGTTCCTAGTTGTAGTGACTTTTCTGTGTGGTGCCATTTAGAGTCTGTTATATTCAGACCTTGTTAAAATGCAGACGCGTATGAAAAGATGTTTTCATCCAACTCTTAGATTTCCACCACACCAGGCGGATGTGCTGGCAAACTTTCCAGTGGTCTAAGCCAATTGCACTTGCATCTTGCTGGAGTCACATCTTACTTTCTTCTGTCAAAAAGTCCTGTTGTGTCCGATGCCTCAATGTATCCCAAGCCTAGCCACTTTTGCACCAAACCTACTGCCCCAACCCTATGTGTCAGCTCAGTGAGCCTTGCTCATAGTAGTTCCAAAGCCTGCCTCCTCTACCATTCTGGAATCACACAGGTCCTTACTGTGCACAACAACGCATGAGCCTTGTAAAGCATAAGCTGGGTGACATCCTGCATTACATTATACCATTTCTTTAACTACCCTGGGATCCTTAAGGTCTTTCCTGGTCTTAATCCTGCACCCATCTTGGCCCCATCCCTCTTTGCTTCACCAAAATGGGAATTTCTATGCCATCATGGTCTCATAGCTTAGCTATTCTCTCTACCTGGGAGGCTTTCTTCATATATCCACAGAACTAGCACACATATACGCATCTTTCTTTTTCAAGTTTCTACCTTCTCGGGGAGGACTTAAAGTTTCTGCATTTATGCACACCAGAAAGAACACCTGAGATGTCTGAGTGAAGCTGCATTCCATTCTTTGTTCTCTCTGGTGGTGTTGCTTTGTGGATCAAACCTAGAGCCCAGAAAATGCTGCCATGTGCTCCACCACATAACACATCAACTCATTTGTCACTTACTAACACTTTACTATTTATTTATACCACTTGGGCAGGACATTTTCTGTTTGTAGTCTCTTCCCTCCTCACCTACCCCATGTAGGATTCATGCTCAATTGTGTTAGGAATTTGACTTTATTGCACTTTGAGAACTGACTGGCATATGTTGGAGGCTCAATAACCATTCGTTGAATAAAGTCAATGGTTTGATCAATTCTAGTAAACTACTTAGGGAAGAAATATCTGCTTTAGCTGGAACCACAGTGAGGAGATGAGGAGCCAGGAGAACATAGCATCCAGGACAGGCTTTGGATCATTGGAAAGAAAGAGCATCTGGGCTAGAAGAGCCGGTCGGTCACAAAGTCACCAATCAAAAAAGACAAGGAAAGGATCCCAGACTTCACTCACCATGGCTGACTTAAAACCCTGCACCCAAGTAGACATTTAACCCTCATACATTATTTATTGTCTCCGAACTTAGGTTTTTGCATTGGAAAAAGGGAATAATGCTATCCAGGCTCAGAGCATCATGTGAAGAAAACAAGAACCTGAAGCAGACGGCCAATGCCAGCTGCCTGTGACTGCTCAATAAAGGACAGTTAGATGGAGTGTGGTTTGACCAGGATACAGATGAGGTGTTCACCTCACTGTGCTATTTTTCCAATAGAAACGGAGCCAAAATGTATTGCATTTACTCTGTACTCCCTGAGAACATTCATCTATTGTCCAACTTGAAAAATGGAGCTGAAAATGACTGGTCTAGCATTTGAAGCATAAAACACAGGGGCTGGTATGGACTGGACTGCCTGGCATGCTATTGCTTTGAAGACAGAAGGAAAAGAATCGTGTGTGTGTGTGTGTGTGTGTGTGTGTGTGTGTGTGTGTGTGTGTGTGCGCGCGCGCACGTGCGGGCCATCCCTGCTGAGGATCAATTCCCTTCATCCACCATGGTGTTTTTGTTTCTTTTTCAGTTGCACCCACAATTCAGGAAATTAAATCTGGCACTGTGACCCCTGGACGCAGTGGACTGATACGATGCGAGGGTGCAGGTGTGCCACCGCCAGCCTTCGAGTGGTACAAAGGAGAGAAGAGGTAAGGGCTTTTGTGAGCTTTGCCACGCTCTGAGCACTTTGAGCTAATGTGTTTGTGTTTCAATACTAACTTTTAAGCAATTTCTGTAACTGGCTTGAATGGTTCTCAGCAGCCTCCTTATGGGCAAGCAGGATGGAGAGGCCCACATGGGAGGCATGAGGAGCTAACAGCTTTCCAGAAGAAATGTCCACATTGGTTTCTGTAATCTCAGAAATGCCTGCAAATCTCCCACTGCTGATACCTTTTGCTTCTCTGCCTCTCTCTTCCTAGCAATCATGTTTACCTGGAATGCAACCTGCCTCTGAAGGGCTTGGGCATGGATTATACAAGAACACTTCAATAGCAATAGGAGCTACAGTCTCTACTCTGCGTCCTTAATAAGCCAGAACCCTTTTGCCAGCCTTACTCCACCATAAGAAAGCTTAATGTTTTGTTTTATAGGCTTGTGTGTTAGATATTCCCTCATTGTTAGGCCTGTGGAGATGTTGTGCACAAAAACAGGCCTGAACAAGGGGGATTTCGAGCTATTATTTGACTCTGCTTGGTATGGCTGAGCCCTCGAGATATCCCTGAAATCTTGGAAAGAGCTACTGAGCAAGGGAAGATTTGAGCCCACAGATTTCACTTTATTTCCCAGGAGTAGGTTCAAACCTCTCCAGTTGCTCTTGCTAAGCCAGACATGAAGATAACTGTGGGTTCACTGAAGACCACAATAAGAGAGGGAGTGTGTATTTGTATTTTGCTTCAAATCTGAAAAGTATAAAAAATGCTAGTGAACCTTTACGAAACGGCTATTTTTGAGTCTAAATATTAAACTAAATACTGTCAGCCATGTCATTGAAAAAATGCATGTGGGGTTAACATACTACAATCATAATCATAACTACTTTCAGCTGATACCTATAAAGAAAGCTAATAAAACCACGTGAAACTTTGCATATTGTCACAATGAATTAGCATAAGCATGGTGCTAACAGGTGTCTAGGTTTTATTGTATTTGCATGGGAATAGTGTGTGCATGTTTGCGTGCATGTGTGTGTGCATGTGTATGTGCATGTTTGTGTGCATGTATGCATGTGTATGTGCGTGTGCATGTGCGTGTAGTATGCTCACGCCTGTGCATACATCTATAGGAAAAAATCCATGCCCAGAATTATCCTCTACATTTTAATTTCTTAGTCAATATCTATAAACTCTTCACCCTGACTGCTAGCACAAGGCCTCTCACTGAGCTATCATTTAGTATTTGGCTCAGCTGATTCTTTCCAGTGTTTCTCCTATCTCTGTCTTCTAAGATTTGAGGCTATAAACATTTCCAACCATTACTATCCTTTCCTAGGAGTATGAGCGTGAGCACTCGTGATTAGCAAGAACTTTACCCTTTAGATATCTCCTTATCCTTCTGCCTTTGAAATCAGAACCAGAAGTTAATATGCAGAAAAAACTCCCATTTCAATAAAAGATTTATCTTAATAAAAAGGCTATCCTCTACACTCTTTATAGCAAATAATTATAGTTGTACCTATACCTATACTTTGGCACTATTTTATATGCAACTTCCTGTAATTGGGGAAGTTTCAGTTTGTCAATCATCTCATTAACTAACTTATGCTATCCAAAATTCTAAATCTTCCTCTTAGTGGCTTTAGAGACTCCATGTTTTAAGCGTGGTGGAGTGAGATAAACTGCTTTGTGGTTTCCCTCATTCCACTCACTCAGTTTGGGCATCATCATCATCATCAACAACAACCACACCTTTCTAAGGTATAGTAAGGCAGATTGGAAAACTCAGTTTTGATGCTCTGTGAAAACGTTATCCTGTAGAATGCTGCTCAACCTTCTGAAAGCCATAAAACTTTTTGCTCAGATACAATCTTATCTGTTTGCCCAAGAAATATATAGGAACACACAGGACATCTTGGCAACATCTGTAGATGGAGTCTCAAGTCTTCCTTCCATTAAGACACTGCAAGAGTCCCTGAGTCTCCTATTCTCTGTAAAAAGAAGTTCAATAATGATTAAGATTGTCTTACCTGCCTTTTAAAGTCAGATTTTGATCTTTGGCATTCATTTCTTAAAAGCTAACAGTAAGAATCATTCCTCTTGTCCTCCAAATATGATCCCTTTTGTTGGTACCCACCTCATTTCCAATTGCCTGTAATGTTTCTAAATTCTTGAAGCATTGCCAAAATGGCTATAGTGACCCTGGGGAAGTTTGCAGCCTGTAGCAAATGTAGCAATGGGATAGTCAATGTACAAATGAAGCTTCAGTCCTTACTGGGGAAATGGACTGTAGACAAGGAAGGTAAATTGATTCTCCCACCAAGGCTTCAAAAACACACACCTGTGGAATGTCAAAACCAGATGCATATGTGAAAAATAAATGGGCAGAACACACCCATCATTGCTTGAATTATAACTGAAGAAATATCTAAATTCCCAAAAGTTGCTAGAATAGTTTCCTCTCAAACTATCATAGCAATTTGTATGTGAAACACGGGAGAGCCAAGGATCTGCCTACAGCACTGTCACCACATAAGTGATCTGCCATGATGGCCCAGGCTGTGCATTTACTTCATCACAGTGAAACTCATCCATTGCTGTATAAAGGTGTCACTCTAAACTGCAGATAGACACTAATTCCTACAAGCAAGTGATAACAGATGCTGATATTTCTCCATAGAAAACAAAGTGTGTTCCTGAGCAATCTGCACAAGTCAGAGCAGTTGGTGACAACTAGGTCTCATAAATCTTCAGGCAGAGTCTATGGGGTCAG
The DNA here is from genome assembly GCF_011762505.2 of Arvicanthis niloticus. Classification (NCBI taxonomy): domain Eukaryota; kingdom Metazoa; phylum Chordata; class Mammalia; order Rodentia; family Muridae; genus Arvicanthis; species Arvicanthis niloticus. The sequence continues at coordinate 132,600,862 of NC_047661.1, forward strand.
TTCCTTTGCTCTGGCACTCAGTCTATCAAAAATGGCTTAAAAAGTCAACAATAAACACCAAGAGCAATAGAATTTCAGGTTGATTACTGATTTGCAGAACAAGAGATGGCTCACAGAAATACTCACTGATAACTACCAGTGTTTGTCACGAAGGAAACAGAAACAAAATTGGTATTAGGTAGACAAGCAACAGGGACAGATATATCAGGTTTCAGAGTTTCTTCTGAACCCCCAGAAACCTATCCATTAGGAAGCTTCTGTCAGAGACCCCATCAGAATAGATTAGTTCTTGCAAGCCTTTTGTTTCTCAGAGATCTTTCATCTGTGATCCTTATATCAACATTCAGAAATAACCCACACAAGATTTTACTTGTATTTTAGGAAATGTTTACAAATGTCCATATTTCTTACACCAAGATTGTCAAAGATAGATTTTCATGCAAATGAACACACAGACACACACCCACATAACACACATACGTGCACACATGCCCATGTATATACATGTGCACACATGTATAATACATGTACATACAAATTTGCATACAGATACACACACCCATGCACTCACACAGACACACCAAGCCACAAGATATGACAGCCAAGGCTGTGCAGGCATTTACCACACCACAGTGAAACTCATCCATTGATGTATTAAGGTGTCACTCTAAGCTGCTGATAGACACTAAGTTGTATGAGCAAGTGATAACAGGTGCTGATATTTCCCCATAGAAAACAAAATGTATTCTTGAAAAATATGCATAAGTTGTGGCAGTTGGTGAAAGAAATGGGTCTCATAAGTCTTCATGGAGAGTTTATAGGGGTCAACCCCTTTACACACTCACACATGAACACATAAACATATGCATACACATACATATACACATAAACACACACTCAGACATGCACACATATACAGAAGCACACACACATGCACAGAGACACACATTCACTCACACATACTCAACACAGATACTCAACACACATGTGCTCACAGAGATACACAAACAGATACACATAGATACACACACACACACACACACACAGATTCACATGGCCAGAGAGTTGATGCTAGTGGCAGTTCCTGGCAGATGGCCTAAGTTATTTGTCATGTGGATATCTCCACAGGACTGCTTAAGTGACTATGTCATGGCAACAGGCTTTTTCCAGAATCTGATCCAGGAGACAGCAGGATAGAAACTGCTATACCAAACCTTCTTGTGACCTTTGTTATGTCTCACACTGTCATTTCTGCCGCATTCTATTAGCTGCATGGGGCAGCACAACTCTCTGCAAAAGTGGAGAATCAGGCATACGGTATCAAGAGGTGAAATCGTCAGATGCCATCTTCAAAGATGGTTCCTATACACAGTGTCTTATTCATAATCTAACTGGGTTTCATGCTCAAAATATTGCCATTGTAATTTAGTTCACAACACTATCTAAACAGCCATCATGAGAGTGATTCCATTTATTCATGTTTTGTTAAATCATTAGCCATTGGTATAAGGTAGTCATTTTTAAACAACAAACTCTCAGAACAGGGACAATCCTAATGAGCTTAATTTTATTTTAAATACATTTTAATACTGGAGAAATTAAGGTTTATTTAATTGACATAAAGTACCAATCATTTAAACTTTCTTTTCTTGATATCATTAGCATGTTATATTAGGTCATAATTTTTTACATGACACATGCCATACTTTTCTCCTCTTTTTCAAGATTTCCTGAAATTCAAGCCTGTGGGCCAGGAAGCCATGATTTCTTATTTCTATTGATCAGTTAGACTGCCCAAAGCTTTAAGGCAATAGGCACATTTATCAGTTCATTCTGTTTGTATGAAAATGTCAAAATATCTACTCTACTCTGTAAACTAATATCTATCAATTAAAAACAAAATGATAAATCAATAAATCCAATTTAAAGATATAATTATAGTCATTTAGCACAGGGGCTAATTCTAGTTATGCTTTATTAAAATCTTTAATTCAAAAAATGTGTCTTTCTTAACCCATCACCATAACTTAAGATAGGAATTTAAAAGGCACAAATGAGTTCAATGAATACAAAAGAAATTCACAGTGAAACATTAAAAACTACCAGTTGATAAGTTAAAAAATATAATGTGCTCCTAAACTGTACTATTTGCATTTCACACTGGGAACTATACCTCTGTGTCTATTTAGCAACACATCTCTGACTTAGTCTCGCAGATTTGGGTATTATGGTCAACATCCACTGAGAGAATAAATGACTAATGTGTTCAGTTTAGCATTTCTGTGTATAATGAGTCACCTGCATGCACAAAACACATATGCAGAAACTCACACAATGGTGATCGGAGGGTCATACATATATGTACAGATGCAGAAAATCAGCTCCCTAAAAAAATATAATAATCACATGTGATGACCTTGCGTAGTTGGTTACTTTCTATTGCTGTGATAAAACACTATGACCAAGGCAAATTATAAAAGAAAGCTTGGCTTATAGAGCCATATAGTTAGAGTCCAGGATTGTGGAATAAAGGAAAACTTACATCTTGATCCACAGACACAAGGCTGAGAGAAAGAGAAAGGGCTTGACTTATAGTACCAAATCTTAAGTCTAATCTCACTAAACATGTGAAAAAAAAATAAAACCAACAAACCATACAAGAATGAAACAAAAATAAAACCAGCCAAGTGGCATGCATTTAGAATCCTTGTACACATGATATGAAGACAGGAGGATTCCTGGGGCTTGCTGGCTACCTAGATTAGCCTATTTGACATGAGACTTTGTTAACAAACAAAGAAACAAACAAACAAACAAACAACAACAACAAAGAATGTGAAGCTGGGCAATGGTAGCACATGCCTTATTTCTCAGAACTCAGGAGGCAGAGACAGGTGGATCTCTGTGAGTTCGAGGCCAGCCTGGATTACAGAGGAAGTTCTAGGATAGTCAAGGCTACACAGACAAACCCTTGATCCACTGACACAAGGCTGAGAGAAAGAGAAAGAGAAAGAGAGAGAGAGAGAGAGAGAGAGAGAGAGAGAGAGAGAGAGAGAGAGAAAGGGAGAGGAGAGAGGAGAAAGAGAAAGAGAAAAGAGGAAAAGGATGAAGAGGAAGAGGAAGAGAAACAATATGGACAATGCAGGAGGGAATGTTTCAGGGAACAATTAGATTGGGGAGTGCAGTTAACACATAGTTAGAGCTTCCTACCCAGGTAACAATTGGGGTTAAATCTGGCATCATTACCTGAGGCTGGAACACAGGAACAAGGTTTGGTGGGGCAGGAAATGATACGATGAGGAACATGGCGGATCAAGGTGTCACTCCTGTGCAGAGTTCAGCATGCAACAGCAGGAAGTGTGCCTGTGCTTTTAAGACTCATAGCAGTCAACTCTAAATCAAGCTTTCATCTGAGTGTGTCACATGTCAGCCTATCAGAGACTCTTTATGTTTCCTCAACAAAGTGCTCTCTCCACTACATGACAGGACATCACAGTCTGGTCTTACTTTGCTTCTCTAGTTACAAATCTCACACTTTTGCCTCTCACAACCTGAGCTAACACCTCCCTGAGAAATTTTCATTTCCAATGAATGACATCTTCTTTTAGACCCCTCATTAGTTGCTACCTTTGCTGATAAAACCCTTGCATATACATGTATACTCATGCTTGTACTCATAAGCACAAATGCACACATACACACACACATAGTAATGCACACACACACATACATACACTAACATACCCTGTCCCCTGTTGTTCCTGTATGTTTTTTCTCACTACATAATCTGTAGACTCAGTGCAGATGTCCCTCTCCCCAGCAAAGCCTCTAGAGTCTTTCATTCTTAGAATTTTGCAGGGTTTCAAAAAGGAGTAGTCTCTCCAAGGCCCAGTTGTGCATGACCCAAGAACCAAAGATGCTGGACACACAAGGTAATCAAAGACAGGTAGGACAGTATCTCCAAGTTCATTTTGTTATGGCAAAGAAACTTAATGACCTGGACCTTTGTGGAAGTGTGTGTAGCAGAAGGAAACTTTGGTAAGAGTATTATAAAAAAGAGAAAAATTGAAGGAAAGCCAGGATAAGTTAAGGGGGGGGAGGAGCGAGAGACACTCCTAAGAGTTGGAAGGGTTTCCCAAGGGAGAAAGGAACCATAAAACTTTTCTGTGTATGGGTTTTATAGTGCAATGGTGGAAACTGGACAAGGGCTATATAAACTCTGTTGGGATTAGTTAATTCTCTGGGCTATGTGCAGAGTCAATGTGTGCTCCTCTTGGGTCAGTGAGGAAGATGAGCACACACTCCCCGCTCAGTTTGGGTTGTTGAACCCAACTAATGTGCATCTCTGACCTGGCTTACTGTTGTCCTTGACTGTCCGTCATTAGTCACACACCCATCATTACATCCTCCACCCTTGCAGCTGTCCTGGATGCATTAGTTGTACTAAGTTCTCTTGGTTCACATATTTTCATGACTGCCTTGTGTCCTCACCATGACAGATTTCACTCTGTCACAGCCATAAAGATGTAGCTGTCATCATTCTTGGTCCCATACTACTTACCTTTAAAATGGACACTTTTTGTTAGGAGACATAATCACAATTTAGTCTATCACAATTAGCTGCATTCAAAGAAAGAATATGGTAAAATGCAGCAGTGTCTTACAGATGCCACTTGGGGGCAGCCACTGGCCCAGACCCTGTCCTGTCTCCTGTCCATTTAAGTCAGTTATCACACACATGCTTTCAAGCCCTTTTCACACCCAAGCCCTTTTATTCATTTTCTTACTGTTCAGACTTTACTGTCTTTTACTGTGAGCCATGGTCTTTTGATAGTTCTGGAGATGATACCTTCTGCCTTAGGAGAATTTTCTCCAACCAGACTCTTGGATACTCACTCCATCCTCAATTCCATCACTGTGTCCATTTCTCTTGCTAAAATCTTGTCTGTGCAGTGATGATTCTTCTTTCATTATCATCTTCCTGGCACCTGACATCATGTTTCTGTAACTGTGTTACACAAATGAGTTATGGTCTTAGTAGTTCTATAATCACTACCCATGATCCTTGCCACAGAGCATGCAAACTCACATCTCTGCAGTTCTTCATATCCATGTGTGCATACGTGAATGGCAACAAGTGCTGGCCACCTGGGTTGATACTCCAGATGAACTGTCTACATGGGTTTTTTGAGGAGGGGGTAATTTTTGTTTTCTTAATTTTTAAAAAAATATTTTATTTAAGTTTAGGTTTTGGTTTCAGTTTCAGTTTCAGTTTTGGTTTTGGTTTTGAACAGGGTTTGTCTGTGTAGCCTTGACTATCCTAGAACTTTCTCTGTAATCCAGGCTGGCCTCGAACTCACAGAGATCCACCTGTCTCTGCCTCCTGAGTTCTGAGAAATAAGGCATGTGCTACCATTGCCCAGCTTCACAGTCTTTATTGTTGTTGTTGTTGTTGTTTGTTTGTTTCTTTGTTTGTTAACAAAGTCTCTTGTCAAATAGGCTAATCTAGGTAGCCAGCAAGCCCCAGGAATCCTCCTGTCTTCATATCATGTGTATAAGGATTCTAAATGCATGCCACTTGGCTGGTTTTATTTTTGTTTTGTTCTTGTATGGTTTGTTAGTTTTATTTTTTTTTTCACATGTTTGGTGAGATTAGACTTAAGATTTGGTACTATAAGTCAAGCCCTTTTCCAGTGATCCATCTTCCTAAAGTTGCTTTCAAATGGGAATAGGGGGAGTACATTCAGTTGATTGTCTCATCTTAGTCAATGCCAACCCAACCCCAACATGATGAGGAAAAAGAACAGTAGTTTCTGTTACTCACTTGTGGCTTCCTTTTGTGTGATTGTCATCTCTGTAAAATGGTTATATTGTTATATTTCAGTATAAAACTTAACTTTAAACTCATGGACACCCAGGTATTAGGAAAATAGTTCAAGCAGAGTGGAGAGATTCAGTAGTTGTCAAGGTTGCCAGGGGTTCAGGACCCACTGTTACTAGGGGGAGTGGGATCCTTCACTGTATGTAGCCTTTGCTTCTTTCATGTGGGGCTTAAAGCTACTCCCCCCAATGCAAACCAAACTGTCACTAGTAGGGCAGCCCCAAAGTCTTGAATCTAAAATTATTAATTTCATTAAAATGGATAGAGTAAACAAGGCATACATTTTAAATAGCTTGATAAAGTCTAAAATCATTAAACTATCCTAATGTATTATAATAACATTAATTTATTCAAATACACAACTAAAGATAGATACCTCTTGGGGATCAGACAGTGATGCATAATAGTCTTCAGAATGCTCCCAGGAATAAATGCTACCTTACTGTTCTCCAGCAGCAAGTGTCAAGCCACACAATAAACGAACAGGTTGCTATAGCAGCGTACACACAGAACCTCTCTTCCACACTGGTTTGTGGAAGCTCCCCTCCTCTCCATTTTCACTGTTGGTTTCTTTGCCTGCCCTGGGGGATCTCCCAAAAGCCTGCATGAGACTGATAATGGGCATATAACTGATACTGAGTTTGGCATGTCTTGAAATCACAATGCCATGATCTTTGCCATCACTCACCTTGCTTTAAAAATAATTTCCTCTATGTTCAATATTTAATGTTCAGCTGCGGTCTGGGGGGAAATGAATCCATTTTAAGAAACAGACTATCATTGAACAATGGCTTCACCTGTCATAATCTAGTGCCTGCTAGATTTGAGGTACATGTACTTAAAGGGTACATATTATCATTTAAAACCATTTTTACATTCGCAGTTGGCTACTGGGTTAGCTTCTTCCATTTCACAGATTAAAACATGAAGGTTTACCAAGATGCAATAACCTAACACAGGCAACCAAGCATACAGTAGTCACTGTGTGCCCACATTTTAAGAGGCCAGCACTAGTCTTATTCTATGACGTGCTTAGAATACAATGCATAACAAAGGCACTGGGAAATGTTTTCATTAGGCAATTCCACACTCACGGGAAGATGAGCATGAAACCAAAGTCCTCACAAACATGTAGGAAGATGTGCAACTCAATCCGTGTTAGATGTGGGGACCTAGACAAGTCTGGCAGAGCTCAGCAATACCACAACTTGACTAAACTCGAACCTATCCTTTTTATTTTCCCCTTGGCTGATTTTCTTCTGTTCTTGATTATATTGTGCAGGAGAGATTTCCCCCCTTCATTTTTTTTAGTGGGCCAAAAGATGAAACCACAAGCAGAAACTGCTGCCAATGGGGTATGTGCTGAGGCACAGCTCCAGGAGGGAAGAAGAGCAGGTTTGCGGCTTCTCATCCCAGGCTATGTGCAGACTGAGAGACAGACTCTAGGGGAGGACAATGGAAGCTGTGTAAAATGCTTCACTCAAGGCAGAACTAAGCCCCAGAACTAGGAATGAGCCTCTGTCCCAGAACGAAATCCATAAAGCTCCCGGAAAGAAAGCTTGCTGTTTCATTGACTCTCTATCCCATCAGCCTCACCCCCTGGATGGATCCCAGCTTTCCTGGCTTGGCCACAGCAAATCTGTTAGCTCTTGAGCTCCAGTAGCTTTGTTCCTGCCCCAACACAACTTTCCTGAAGCGCTCAAGCTTTCTGAGCTGTCTCCCAAACCCAAACACAACATCCCGTTTCTGCTCGAAGATATCAAGGCAAACTGCCAGGAGTGGACACCAACAGTCTGAGGAGAGTCACATTTGAATATCAGTAGTTCTGTCAATTATTGGATGGTATAAGATGAATTAGATTAATTTTTCTAAACTTCTGTCTCCTCATCTTTAAGCTAGGACTGATAACACCGATCTCCCAGGGTTGCTGAGAACATTCATTCATGTTCACAGCAAGTGTTCATGAATGAATGTCAACTTCCCACTCTTAGGGCCATACATGTGTGTACAGATACTGAAGAATTTCAGTTATAAATGAATTGAGAACAATTGCCATCTTCCACATATATGTGAAGCTTTTCTGTGTACAATGAGACTAGAAATGCAGTCACGGCTCTGGCCCTGTGTGTGGCATTTATTGTTGATTCTGACCTGGAAAGAAAGAGTGGGCAATAATCCCAAACATGAAGTGAGGCAGGCCTGAGACTGAGCAAGACACAATGTCATTGCCCTAGTTATTTTTGCAATCTTACCAATTGATGCTGACACTATGTGGTTGGGTTTTTCTCTGGAGTCTTTGATACTGGGTTTCTTAGTCACCTTAGATAGCGAGAGTCCAAAAGAGATAATGAGTGTAATTTGTGATCATTTTATAGCTAAGCATGTCTGGTTCCCCTTATTATCTCTGGCATGAGGTAATAGAGGACTCTGTTTTAATATAGTAGTTTCTGTTGGGGCTGTGCTCACAGGAGCCTGCAACAGATGCTGGCATATCAAGCAGCCTACAGCCCATAGATTTATGAGGCACTGGCCAAAGACAAACTGAGAGTAAGAGTAACGTCCCTCAGTATGGATCAACTTTAGCTGGTTCCAGGGGTGGAGGACACAGGATCTGCAGTAATTGAAGAATCTTACACGAAAGTTCCCCTGGTAAAAGTAAACAAGAACACATGGCCAAGTACTTCCTTATAAGCACCATATGATGCAGCTGCTCTTATAAAGAACAGGAAACCTGGTTCTTGACTTTTAACTCTGAATTCAGTAAAGATTCTCTTCCATTGTAGAAAAAGAAATAAATAATCTGTCAATATAAGACAATATATGAATGGTTCTATCATCTATCTATCTATTTATCATCTACCTACCTATCTAATTTCAATATTTCTATAGGACCTCATGTAGCCCAGGTTAACCTCCAGCTTCCTAGGTAGCGAAGGGTCACCTTGAAGCATCAGAAGGATCACCCTGTCTCTATGACCTAATTAGAAGTACATGGTATCACACCCACCTTGTTCAATGTTGGGGATAAAACCAAAGTTTGCATGCTAGAGGAGTGTTGCGCCAACTTTGCTATTTCCTTACTCAAGAAAGAGTCTCTTAATGAAAAATAAAATTACAGAAAAACACCTTGGAATAAATCTTTAAGAGGAAAGAAGTCATCAATTAAAATACTCTTTTATTTTGTTTATTTTTCACATAAAGGGCATACATGCTATAGCCTTTAGGTGGGATTCATGTCTTCATATTCAGTTACTAGGGTGGGGTTCATCTGTGCTCTGTGATACTTCTTTTCCTCAGCTTCAGTCTTTGGAAGGACAGAGTTTGTGTTTATCTTTGATCACTTGACATGGAACTCACCTTCATATTGATTTAGTAAATGTTTTCAGAATTGCATTGAATAATTGATAAAAACTCTCAGGGCAAGATCTCTGTGATAAAAATCACAGAGGCACATTGTCTGTACATACACTTCAGTGTCCACACTGCGGTCCACTCTGAGGTTCACACTCAGGTGGTCCTCAGTGGCCACAGTCTCACAGACAGCTTTGCATTGCACTTAAGGAGAAGAGCATGTCTCAAATGTTGTATAAGTGATAACAGTTCTCAGACTTTCTACTGTAGAAGGAAGTTAGCTATAGATTTCATTAATTTCAGAAAACTAGCCTCCCCTGGAGATGGTCGTGAGGGAAGACATTTCTCTTGCTCATTGTCCTCTCATCTCCCTGGCGGTTGGGTTAGCACTCTGACATGCAGCTGTGATGATGGTGCAGATGCTGCTGCCAGAGCGCTACAGCAGGGGCTGCACAGAATGTGTGCAACAGCATGCATGACTCAGAGGCATCTGTAGCTTTGCCTCATTGAAGGGCAGGAAACTGAAAGCCAACTCATCCAGAGAGATGGCCATGACAAAGGGAAGCAATGGAGCCAGAGAGCTTCTCAATATACTCCCTTGAGAACATCTCAGAGTTCAAACAATGGAAGATTCTAGTTCATTTCTTTTCAGTAGCAATGAGACAGTTCTGGTTTGGGGCACATCAGACATTCAGTAGTCCAGGAAATTGCAGAGACCTCAGAAAATGTGTCTGTAACAGACATGGACACGATGACTTAAACCCCAGTATTAAAACAGGTGGGGAAATGGAACTATGGCCTGTACATGTGGCATATACAATCTGATGTGTTTATAAAAAGATAAGGATATATGGGATATGTTCTATTGGTATGTGGTGAGGTATGGTGGGAGGGGATGTCTCAGTGGGCCCATGCTTTCTCTTGTGGTATCAGCCACATGACAGTATAGTATAGAATAGAGTTTATTCAGGGCATGGGGCATAGAGTTAAGAGGGTAGTAGAGGCAGAGAGAGAGAGAGAGAGAGAGAGAGAGAGAGAGAGAGAGAGAGAAGAGAAGAGAAGAGAAGAGAAGAGAAGAGAAGAGAAGAGAAGAGAAGAGAAGAGAAGAGAAGAGAAGAGAAGTGAAGTAGAGGTCCATGAGTGTTAATGGTAATATTTAAAACAGCGGCACCCAATCTGGCTTGTTGTTAATGGGCCACCATGTTCCCAACTAGTCAAGGCCTGAGGCCACAAGCAGCGGTATGTTCCCTCCACTGCTTGGCTCAGGCCACCGGCTCAGGCAGGTCAGAAGCACTGACCCTGCACCCATGAGATGCCCAGCGTGGGAGATGGCTCTGCCAATCTACCACACTGTCTCCACAGTGCTTGGCTGAGCCCAGACTATCCCGCCATCCATATGGTTCCCGGTAGAAATGAGATTGTAATGCTTAAAGATTATCCAATATCTTTATATATTTGGTAATGCCCAATATTCAAGATGCCCACACAATTAGAGATGTTACCCAATACCTAACCTAGATATTACAACTACCTTAGACTGCTAGAGACACGCGTACGTCCGCTGCCATCTTCCCCTCTTTCTGGTCCTCCCTCTCTTAGCTCCTCCTTTTCCTTCTCCTTCCTTTCTTCACTTCTCCCAACTCTTCCCACATTACCAAGTTTATTGTAAAGTATCCAGCTATACATGAGCACATGGAGAAAGGGGGAAAGGAATGGGGAAGAGAAGAGGGAAAGGGAGAAGCAAGAGGCAAGAGAGCAGGAGATGAAAAGTGCAAGAGAGAGAGGAGGGGGCAAGCAGCCCCTTTTATAGTGGGCCAGGCCTACCTGACTGTTGCCAGGTAACTGTGGGGAGGAGCATATCTGGCTATTGCCACATAACTGTGGGGGAGAAGTTTAGACAGAATGCTAACACAATCAGTTTAAAGTACAGTAATTAAGGGGATGTGTACAGATGTTTCTCAGCTATCAGAGTGCTCACTAAGCCCTGGGTTCAATCTCAGGCATCAAATTATATTCATGCATTCATTGATTGGTTAAAGGTTATTAATGCGAGGCGTGAAAGTGTCCAGTAAGTCACTAGGAATTTAGCATGCATTTTTATAGGTTTAAAATACTTTCATTCAATTTTTTCATTTAGAATTGGGGATCATTATTTCTGCTCAAGTTTAAATTTTGTTCAATGTTTATTCAACTCAGAGTTTTGTTACTATGATTAAAGTTTGCATTTCGAATAAGTCAAATTCAACCACTAAGTATAGTAAAGTAATTCCCAGAGTAATCATATCTCATTACTTCTGATTTTCATTACATATAGAATAGTTTTTCTCCATTCAGTGTAAGATACAGATAATAAGTTAGTCCCAACTCTAGGGAGGCCACAGATGAGCTCCTTTGTGATCAGACATAGTTGATACTGAAATAATCATACATGAAAGAAAAATCTAGCTGGCCACTCGACAAGTAAATTTACCCACTTGGTGGTCACTGTGTCTTATTTCCATAAATCTGATATTATTCAGGCAGAAGATAGAATCTGGTTTTATCCACATTGATACAGAATTTATATGGAGAGAGAAAATTTCTTCAATTTGGCTTCATCTCATGATTACTCTAACTCATTGGCCTATAAAATACTTGGGACACCACTATGAATGGTGTACAATTTTAATATCAAAGAAAGTATGTCCTTGTAGTCTGCCCCTATTTAGGAAATTCAAACAATTCAATCTATTAAAACAAACAAACAAACAAACAAACAAACAAACTTGTGTATCCAAACTGATAGAACCATGCAAGAGTGAGTTACACAGAAGTCAGTCATTTAAGAAATGAAGTCCTAAAATGAGGCAAATGTGTTTCAGGATTCTGAATGCTGTCTGCATTGTTGTACTTCCTTCTCTAGGTCAAAGGAAGTCATCCTCTAGCCTTTGGTGTGTATGGCAACAGCTATATGGTGTTGACTTTTCACTTGAATCCTTGTAACATATGGTTTCAGAGGAGTTACCTACAAAGTATCTCAGGCTTCTATCAACTAGCCAGCTTACCCAGAAGCCATCAGTGAAGCTTTTGGAGGGCTCTATAAGTCTACTTCCTTTGTTCTCTTTCCTGACTTTCATTGATGAGAAGCCTTTGCTCTACTAGGTTAATTTGTACACTAGAAAAAAGTACACATACAGATCACAGGGTCTGGTTTGTCATGTAGGAGGGCAACCCATCAGAGCAAAGGACAGCTATAAAGCCTGTCTTCTCCACCAAATCCACCAATGCAGGGGAATCGTTGCAAAACAGAACTAACACTATGTTGCTAAGGTCCATGTGGGTGTGGTCACTATAGCTCCAGGTTGCCGTGGCAGCTCCGCCTAAGCTGAATTTGAAACTGATGTCTCATATACATGTTTATCATAGTATATTCTGTCTTCTAGGCTCTTCAATGGCCAACAAGGAATTATCATTCAGAATTTTAGCACAAGATCCATCCTCACAGTGACAAATGTGACACAGGAGCACTTCGGCAACTATACTTGTGTGGCTGCCAACAAGCTGGGCACAACCAACGCGAGCCTGCCCCTCAATCGTAAGTAAAAAAGTTGGAAAGCATACTCCAAGGGCCTCCAGACTCCTCTGCATGAGCAGAAATGAAGCCCAACCGTGGAGTATGCTCAGCCTAGATCTCATCCCAAGGTAGAAACAGGAAAGTTTGTTCCAAAATTATGTAGATGTTTGAGAATTTTATACTACCTGTAAACCTCTACATGTAAAAATGTCTTAGGGATTAAAAGGGGTAGGGGTTACAAAAATAGGTAAAACACATCTTCTGTCCAAAGATAGTTAAGTGGGGTTTTATCTGTACTGGGTTTATTTTTGAAAAAAATGTTTTCTCTTGAAGCATGGAGTAGCCACGACTTGAGTTTACTCTTGGCTGTTCGTCTTTAGACACTCACCTTTTGAGTCACCAGAAATTCACATGCTGTATGCAAAATGAGATAGTGAGTAAACAAGCATGGGAAAAGTATTCTATCTGCATAGATACCATATTTACTCAAAACTGTATCTTGAAATACAGTCTATGGATTGATTGAGACAAATGCTACATTATCTATACATCTGAATGCAATGTAATGGGTTGTCTCTTGGGTTTAAACCCAAAACAATCAGAGCCAAACAGACAGGAAGAAAGGGAGGTGGATTCCCTTCTGATAGAATGTGGGACTCATTTGTAGAGCAATGTCTTCCTATCTAACAAAAGATGTGTGAACACCCTATATTTATGTATATGGGCAGGAATTTGAGGGTGTCTATGCCCCCATGCAGAACACTTTTGTGCATGTTCAGCTTTAGGTCATAGATTTTAAAGGATAGGCGGTGGGCACATCAATGATGTTCTTAGCTCAGGGTCATAGGCTTCTGTTCCAAAGATTTAAAAAGCAGATGTGAACACCTCTGGGCATGCTCCATTTTCTCCAAAAAGTTTTAGCAGATAAAAGGAAGGGATACTTTGAAGACATATTAGTGTATCTGCCCTCAAGGTGTCTGCCTGTCTTCAGAGCTCACTCTAATGCATCGCAAGGACTGGAAATGATTGAGCAGCAGCCCTGGGGACCAGCAGAAGAGGGAAAATCCTACATTAATGCTCTTTTCAGCAACTACAATTAGTACCTTGAGGAAACTGAGTGACTTACAGATTGTAACATCCATAAACACTCCTCTAATTTTAAAACTGTTTTTTCAGAATATTCAAAGAATGTAGACTCTGCTTCCTCAATTTCACAAAGTTATCTGCATGAATCTTCTCTCAAAGTTCGTACTCTTACTGTAGCCTGGCACACATTCTTATGTTACTCCATAAGTTGATCACAACTTACTCCAGGAAAATGCAGAAATTGTGAAGTCCATCATAGGCAGGGGCTTTTATGTTTTGTAGAAACACAAATGGTATGAAGATTTCCTTCTCACTTAGATCACACTTTGTTGTGTTTTATAATTTGTGAGGTTTCGAATTGGGGTGATTAAAAACTTCTAATATAGAATCAGATGCATACGTTTATGTCAACCCTTTCATTGGTTTAGTTCAATATTTCCTAATATTTCTTAGCACTAATTTTGAAATGAAAAAAGTCGTGGCCATGTGATGACCTTCTGTAAAATTCTTGCTAAGTATTTTTTTTCTCATGAGGATGTTTTCTATGGTGATTAGTAACAAGAGCCACGGGAGAGATCAGGAGAAGGTTGAATTCTAATTATTGTAAATATTGACAGTTCTATAGATTATTGTCAATATTTTAGATGGCTTCAATATCCAAAAATCTGAAAAAATAAATTATTTTAAAAAGCAAAGAAAAATTGAGAGTTAATAACATTAACATGTTATTAACTTGCTAGCAAAATTTCTAAATCATAATTTATTTTCTAAAATGAAGTAATGTTTCTTACAATTTAGGATCATATGTTATGTCTATCTATTTACCTATCATTTGTCTATTTGTTATCTATCATTTACCTATCATCTGTCTATCATCTAGCATCTGCCTATCATCTACCTATCATCTCTGTTATCTGTCTACCGTCTATCTATGTATCATCCATTTATTGTGTCTCTCTCTCACTAACTCTTAACTGTTACCAGAGTTTTAATGGTTGGCTAACACTGACAGACTTTGTCTATAACTATGGCCCTGGATGTTTGATGGTGTGTCTGTATATGTAGGATTCTTCCCTGAAGCTCTTCTGTACTGAAGTATTTCAATTCTGTACTATAATTATTGTTTGTGTTTTATCTTTTATTTCACTTTTGTGGTACTGGAGGTCAAATTCATGATTCATGCATACCAGGCAGACACTGTAACCTTGAAACAACATCTCCAACCACTGTAGTTATTTTTGCACATTTTGTATCTTTCTGTTGGGTACTAGGGAGTCTTGAAACTGCCTCAGTGTCTCACCAATCGCTTTAGCTGTCATGTCACCAAATGCAATGCCTACTACTTAATAGACAATTAGTGAATTTTTAATGAATAAAGAAAGTAAGCCCCAAATGAGTTGATGAATGGACTGATAACTCAATGAAGGATGCACTGTTTTGTAGCTGTGGGCCTTCCTTCTTAGCCTCGGGGATGCCACTCAATGTCCCAGGCATTAGAAATGACATTTACTATTATTTTATTCTGGGCCAGATTTTATCCTAATTTCTTACAAGAATTTGACTATTTAATCCTCAACAACAACAAAGGGGTTCTCCAATCTCCTCTCTGCAGATAGGAAAGCTCAGAGAGAGTGTGTTCAGTGTCAGAGGTCATCAGATGAAGCCAGTGGTGAAGTTGAAGCTTCAGTCCTTGCTGCTGGCTCTTGTGCTTAAGTTCTGAGCCACTCCACTTCTCTACCTAAATCTAAGATCACAAAACCACCCACAGATTGAGAGGTGATCATGGTCACTTGAAAGATAGTTTAAAAACCATTTTGATTTCTAACTGGCCTCTTTATAGGTTTGTCCTTAGTCTTTAGGATGAATCTTGGAACCATTTCAGCCTACTATTAGTTTATACAATATCCTTTTCCAGATCACTAAAGAGATATAAGGCTATCTCTAAGTTCAGAGAAAGCCATAAATGAAACTATGTAAAAAGGAAGCCAGTGCATTTGGGTATGACTATGTGTGAGGGAAAAGGAGTGGAGGGAAGGGGATGGAAGCAGAGAACATGTATGAGGGAGGGGAAGGATGGAGAAAGAAAGTGTGTGTGTGTGTGTGTGTGTGTGTGTGTGTGTGTGTGTGTGTGTGTGTGTCTGTGTGTGTGTATTGCATCATAAGAGAAAAACGTCTTAAATCTACATTTTACTACACTTCAGCTATGTTGCTTTATGTAAGTTACATGTGTTTCATTCAAATGCTCAGTTAATTCATCTGTAAATTGAGGGCAATCATAAATTCCTCAGCAGAAATTTAGATGATGCCTTTAATGCACCTGTTTCTTTGTCTGGAGGTACTCAGTAAATGTAGTCATTGTTACTGTAACATCACATATACCAGCTCTTTGTTCAATGCATCTGAAGGAGCACTATGTCTATACTGGAGATAAATGACTTAATCTGATGACTGTCTAACTACCTGAGAGCTTCTTTGGTAAACAATCTACTTGTGAGAACGGTGAAGTAAAACAGGCTTGAGATAATCTCTAAATCTAATGCACAAGTTTGTCTCATGCTTCTCTTAGTGCACTGACAAGGATTTGTGGATGTTAATTCCACATTAAATATCCTGTCCTCGGCATAAGAGTTCAGACATCGGGGACCTGTAAAGTGTAAAGATGAAACAAACATCCAGTTCTATGTGGTCCTCATATAGCTGATTCAGTAGAGGTGTTCACTTGTCAAATATGGGTGCTGATGGTCTGCAGTATTCAAAGCTATAGGCTTCATGTTGGAAAGAGCAGGATAAGTAGATCAATAACCTCCTTCAAGGAGTTCAGACAATGGAAAGAGGAGAACCAGGAGCATAAGACGCTCCAGAGAAAAACAGTCAACTATGCTGCTCTGGGGGGGGGGGGCAGGGAAGGGGCTATAGATATAGTCTCAAGGGTGGGAAGGGACCATCCACCAAGAGAAGCTGAAATTAGTATTTGAATATTAAACAACCTATGTGTAGCTCAAAACATCACCTGGGCCATCATTTTCTCACTCTCTGAGGAAGAATTTTTAAAAATTCACCCAACAATAATCATGATTATAGAATAAATGACCAAAATGACAGCATCCCAGAGCCAAGGTCCAAACAGGAGTCTGTATTCCCAGAGCTATACTAGGGCCAGATAGAAGTCTCTGGTCCCAGAGCGAGGGCCATAATTGGGTCAGTCATGAGTAATGGACAATGATGGCTGAAGAGAGAGACCAGTAGAGCAGCTCATGTGATAGCAGGTAAAAGTGAACAGCATGCTTGCCCCTTTCTAGGGCTACAGTAAAGGAAGAAGTGAAACTGTAAAGAAAGGCTGGACAAATTGACAAGTGTCAGGACAGGCTTGAATATACGTTTCTGTCTTTAGGCTTGGAATCATTGAATGATTTTTTAACAAAGAAATTGTATAAACAGATCTGGATTCTGAAAGACTTTGTTAGACTGTGTGGGTTCTGAACCCCCACACAAACTTTAAATAACATGGGCAAATAAAAATGATGCAAATACAGTAGCTGAGGTGAGAACTGAGAGACAAGGAGGAGGTGTAAGGCGGTGGCCAAATCTGCAGGAATAGGAAGGCGTAGGAAGCAGGATTCAGCTGACTTCTCATGGCTACTGTGAGTGACATTAACCAGAATCAGAGCATGGGCAAAGACCCAGCACTTTTAGCACCTGGAAAAAAAGAAAAACAGGAGTTCATTTTCATGCGTTTTTGGTTTCAGATGATGCCCAGTAGGCAGTTGGATATAGAGTTCAGAAAGGAGATGATCTGGAAGTTTCAGAACAGAATGCAGATTCAGTGATGAGAACAGGTCAGATTTCTCATGAAGATAGAAACAGTGAAGTACATGAAGGATACATATCCAAGCCCCATCTTCATAAAGGGCAAACAGCAGGGAGAAGCACCAGACAGAGGAGAATGGGAAGAATCCAGGGGCTGTCAAGTCCTCAGTCACCCCAGACCAGAAAAAAAGGCTGGTGATGAGCCACTGTTGTTATAAATCTGTGGTGGTTAGTGATTTTCCTAGAGCAGTTTCTCGGAAACCTTTGAGATGTCACAGTCTATACATTGAGGCTAAATAGAGAGAGGGTTGAGCTATGGGTAAAACCCCCCACTTTCTAGAGGTTAGGTCATGCAACAGAGGATCAGAGTCTCGTCCTGGATGCTTCCACAGTGTCTGGTCTGCTCAGATTACTTTTCTGACTAATAAGCTATTGGCTGTGAGCATGTCAGTCACTCCCTGACCTGCACAGTCTCATGAGTTTCCTAGCCAGGCCTCAGTGCTATGACCCTGCCCCCATCCACTTGAGCCTTGCTTATTCCAACTATTTCAGTTCTGAAAGAAACATTTTCTCTTAAGGCATTAGGTTGCGATTGTAAAAGGAACTATAATTTAAAGCAGAGATTTTAGTAATTCTTGTCACTAAAACTGTTTTAAATTGCTGAAAATAGAGTTCTCTGTCAAGTGAGAGAAAAATGAGATGGAATAGAGAAAAAGACAAGGGAAGCAGAGAGAGAGAGGGAGGGGAGAGGAGTGGGAAGGGAGGGACAGAGGAGAGGGAGAGAGAGAGAGAGAGAGAGAGAGAGAGAGAGAGAGAGAGAGAGAGAGAGAGAGAGCTTCAGCCTTGTATAGCTCAGTGCTTAAGAAAGGCATTCTTTAATACAATCTTAAGGGATAATCATGTGACAAATATCTGTAATAGAATTTCTTGTTAAGTACAAACTGTGGGACTCAAAATTACATATGTTAGTGTTTTCACCTATGATATGTGCAACACAAGACTTACTCTGTGTATGTTCCTTAAAGGAAGGAAACTCAGTGATCTCACCCTGCCATCTATGGGTCTTGTTACTCAAGTGCTCACTGTGGTGTGAGAAGGAATTCTGTCTTTGTCAGTGCAAGAGCTTTGCTCCTCATTTTCACCAAAAACTTCAGTGTGTATACGAAAATGTTCAACATCTGTAGAGAAGTTGAGGAAAGAATTGTTTGGAACAGAGGCATAGTACACACAGCTTTATGACAGTGCAACGTTCTCCAGAGGCTCAGTGTGTGCACATGAGTGGGACAAGTCCAGCCTGAATAGAAATAGGGAAGCTGTTTACAGCCAGAGAATAGAAAGGGACACTGCTATGGTAGGTGGATACCCACCCTCCCTGTAAATGTGTTCCCAAGTATGAATGGAACCTTTGCTGAAGAATAAATCCTGGCAGTGTTGTGGGGCCTTCTTGCCTATGTGGCTACATCTGTTCAAGGACACATAGTATTCTCTTCAGAAACATGATACATTAAAACTTCAAAGGACTCAAAAACAAAACTTGTGCCTGCCTTGACTTCTCTCCTAGAGACCATAATGAATTTCCAATATTAAATGCTTTCATAAAAATTACATTTTTACTCTCTTGAAAACTCTCAGACATTATTTTCTAACAGCATATGGAATTTGATGGAAAATGTCTTCACTTGAAATAAAGTCAGTTCTGCAAAAGTGAAAGGAGACAGGGTGTGACAGCTATGTCTAGGCCGGAGCTGCTGGTTGCTGCTTTTTATGGCTGGTTTACCAAATTCAGATTATGCTTTACTGGAAAATAATACTTCAGCTCTCTACTTGCTTAAAATGCCTCCAAATACCAGTAAGCTGCAGTGGGTTCTCATCCCTCTATCTTGGTATAGGCAGCAGATCCCCTGTGGAAGGCAATGGTGATACCACAAGTTTAAATGTTTTATGTTCTAGATCAAAAATAATCTTTGCTTCTGCAACTTAAAAGCCATAGGATTTCATTTTGGCTGAAAGACATGATCATCATTTTAGCTTTGGAGAGTCCTAAGGACACACGGTGATGTGTGAGGGCTTTATAGATGTGTAGCTTTGAGATGTTAATAGGAAGGCTTGCCTATGTGCTCTTAAAACAAATGTTGACAAGAATTAGGTTGGGGCTTGGACAGAGACTCTGACAGAGCAACATGGTCCTATGCAATGGCATACTGTCTGGATCTATTCAGACAAGATCAACACTCAGCAAATGCACATAAGTTTGTGGGAACTGAGAGGGAAAAAAAAGCAAGAAGACCTTTCCTCCCCAGCTGATGCCTGAATCTGAGAGCCTAAGTTCACAAGCAGATGGATAAAGAGCCATTCCAAACCACATGAAAAAGAGCCTCACAAGCTGATGCAGTAAAAGTGACTGCCAGAACCTGTGGTGCTCCAGGCCACCATCAAAAACAAGCACAGACAGAACTTAGCCCTTTGTCACTCTGGTAGGATTGTATTGCTGCAAGCAGGGAGGGTCAGATATGACAGATTCTATTTTGTGAAGCAACAGAATTCCTCCTTCTCCCAAACAAAGCCTTCTGCAAACTCTTGCTGTGTCTAGTAAAACATAACTTAACAATGGGAGATAGTGAATTCTGCAAAACAGATCGTGGGCCAACATCATGATTTGCCAATATCACGGGCTATATTTACACAAACCTGTATTGTATAAGCTATCACACACCTAGGCTAGGTGGTACATGTATGATAGAGCATGTTGTTCCTGGAGTTATGATAAACAAAGCATGATATTAAATTGAGCACAGGAAAAGTGGAGAAATAGGAGTGCCATCAAGATAAGCGTGGGTGATAGGATGGAAACAGCAGAGAGGTCAAGAACACCACAGGAAGACCTCCAGAGTCTTGGGTCCATGGAAGTTCACAAAGATTCAACTACCAACCAAAGAGCATTCAAGGGCTGGGCCCAGGCAACCTACACATTTATAGAAATGTGTAGCTTGGTCTTCATGTGGGTTCCCTAACAATTGTAGTGGGACTTTGACTCTGTTACCTGTCTTTGGACCCCCTTCTTCTAGCTGACTGCCTTGTAAGGCCTTGGCAGGAATTCTGCTGTGACTTGAAGGGGGGATGGGGTTGGTACCCATGGGGAACTTCCCATTCTCAAGGATAATTAGGGGAAAGGGTTTGTGACAGTAGCACTGGGAGAGGAGGGAGGTGGCTGCAGTTGGGATATAAAGTGAATAAATAAACAAATAAATAAATAAATAAAACAAGTGACAGTGTAATTGTGAAATATGTATATGATATTACTACCAGGTTAATACTACAGAATATTTTATTTTAAAGTTTTTTTTTTTTTCCTAAGAGGAGGGAATAAATTCCAAGCAATGGATAAAAAGCATAGAAGGGGTCTGGAGAGATGGCTTAGTGGTAAAGACACTGTCTGCTCTTAGAGGACCCAGGTTAGATTCCCAGTACACATGGTAAGTCACAATCATCAGTAACTTCACTCCCAGGGAACCCAACACTGGCCTCTGTGAGCACTGCCTGCACATGGTACGCAGAATACATACAGGCAAACCCAGGTGCACGTAACGTTTTTTAAGGGGAGAGAACAGGAAGCATAGTTGTTCATTAACATTCTCAAGGATTATATACCATCTCTAATTATACTGTGACACTTTCATACCACTGCTACAGGATTCTTTCTGTCTATACCACTGAAAGCCAGTGACAGTACACCAACTTCAATGATGCCTTGACAGCCGCAATGTCACTAGACTTCAGCTCTGTTATGGGATTATGGGACAACCACCTCCCTTGTGGGCCAGTGCAATGACAGGTCACAGGTGTGTAACAAAGAGTGTGTATAACAAAGTGAATTGGAGCTAGTCTGGTTGATGTGGAGGTATACCTGGGATTTCTCTCTCTCTCTCTCTCTCTCTCTCTCTCTCTCTCTCTCTCTCTCTCTCTCTGTGTGTGTGTGTGTGTGTGTGATACAGCACTGTGACAAAGATTGGATTCGAAAATCTCTGCTCTAGAACAAACTCTTGCTCTGAAGACTGAGGGAGATGAGCCTGTGCTCACACATAAGCTCCCAAAGCTTGCCCACTCTTCAAGTTGAACATCTAAAGCTTTGAGTTAAGCAGATTTGAACTGAAGGATTTTGAACCGTTCTCTCAATCTTTGAGGCTCAGACATCTCACTTATAAAAGAGGAAAGAACAGTTTGTTTTTATGGCAGGTTCTAAAATTAAATAGAACCAGGCTGAGAGATGGCTCAGCTGGTTAAATGTTTGTTGTGTAAACATGAAGATCCAAGGAAGACACCTAAGGCCAACCTTTGACCTCTACAAACAAGCACATACATGCATATGCACCTTTGCACACGCATGCACACACATCTACACAAACACACACACATGCACACACATCATATACAAGCACAAAAATAAACAATAAATATAAATAGAACATGCATGATAGCCCACACACTGCCTATCACTAGAAATATTCTCCTCCTCTTCTATTGTAACTTATACACATGTGGAAGGAAAAACACACACAGACTCTGCATAAATGAATGGCTACAACTTTGTTTCTCTGGGTATGCAAGCAAAGTAGCTGGTTCTTTGGTTCATTTTTTTAATGTACCATTGCATAGCATTATGATACCATCCTTATTAGAAATATTAATTAAATCAGCCATGCACATAAGCATTCACTTGTAATGAGAGGAGGGAGTGGGCAGGTTGATTAGAGAGGCTGTAGGAGATTAATTACACTACAGTTGTCTTTCTCCCGGGTTAAGAGGTAGTTTGACAAGTGCATTTCAATCTGTTCTAAAGAGCAGGTGTTTCCCAGAGCTGACCAAGTCAGGAGAAGGAGGGAGAAGGAACTTTGTCATTTGCCACCATCATTGATGAGCCTTGAAAGGCCACAAGCTTATGGAAATTAAAGACCATAAAAAATTAAAAGTTATCCATACCACATACCAGACTCCAGAGGTCCATTACTGAGATCATTGAGATTCTGCCATAAATTGAAGATAACTTTATGCTTCTGTGGTCTCAGTCTCATCACCCATACAATAAGACTAGATGGATCTACACATCAATCAGTTGTAACACTCTAAGGTCCTCAGAACACTGTGCGCGTTGGAGAAAGAGTAAAATGTATTGCTTATTTTAAAATATATATTTCTACTAATATTTTCTCTCCTGTTTTTATCAGTGAGCTCAAGATTATTTTTATTGGTTGAAAACATTTTACATTTGAATGTTCTAGATTCTGTGGTGAATTTCGGGATTTGTAGAACAGCTTCTGCACTGGCCTCCCTACTTTCTCCTCTCCAGAGAGTTCCATTCCCTGAGAAGTTTTCTTCATATCGAGGGTTTCCTTTCTGCTGGCCTGCAGCCTCTAAAAAGACCTTCTTGTCCTCTATGTTGTTCTACATAGCCCTAATCGTGCAATAAGTGAAACGCAGCCCTGTCAACATGAAGAGTGGAGCTGTGAATCTATTTGAACTCACGGTCAATGCATGACCAGACCCTTACACTGGCCAAACATTTCCAGGTCTCCTTCTAGAGGATGCTGCCATATTCTTGTTGTTACTTCTGAAAGATCTCTGAGGCCCACCCCCTTTTACTATGCACCATGTTCCCTACAGCTGTGACCATATCTGAAGCATCATCGAATGGCTATGGCAGCAGGCAGCAGACAAGCAACTTGCCCACCAGGGCCTCTGTGCTTTTATTTCTTTCTCTGAGAAATGGAAATGTGATCCCTTATTTGAGAGACCCAAACATATAAGTAAACAGAAGCATTGTGAGACTGTAACCAAACTCCCACTTTGCTTAGTATAACATGTAATTATTAGACATTTCTCAAAAGGACAGAGTGAAGTGAAATTGGATTAAGGTTTTTTTCTTCTTCTTCTTCTTCTTTAGACCATTGTAATCTCCAGATAAGGGAAAGAAGGGGGACTATGACAGGATGGTACCTCCATGAGGCATCCTTTCTCCAAAGCACCGAGCATTCAGTTGTGGTACCTACAGGGGCTAAGGCGATAGCTGGAGATGCCTGATCCTCAGAGAGTCTATCTAGTCTAGGTGGAGCTTTTTTATTCAAGAGTGTGCAAGTGGGATTTTTCTACAGACACACAAGTTAGCTATCTGCCCATGTGTACCTCAGTGAGATGTGATGCATCAAATAAGAAATGCTATTTTATCTTTGCTATGGCCATCATTTATATGGCTTGGATTTTTTCCAATTTTACCTATAAAAGAAAAAGGGAAAGGCACTCTTCAATGTTCAACAGTTTTAAGACAAAGACGCAACCAAGCTGCAGGCTCAGAGACGGATTTATATCACTTCATACTCTTCCTCCCTTTGATTTCTTAAAGACTCAATCCAATTAGCACACGTGTGGAACTGCCTAATTAGTGAGGCAGATGAGCTTCCTGCCAGAGCCAAGCAGGTCGCTGTCAGACACTTTGAAGGAATTACAGTTTTCTGAAACTTTTTAAGGAAGAACTAACAGCATATTTCTCAGAAACTGGCAGGAATGTGGTCTGTGCTTTAGGAATCTGCAGCTACAACTCCAGTGACATTTGTGTTTTCCCTAAGACTCATGATTCTGTAGGAGTGTTACAGTGCATGGATGTATGTGTGCTGTGCAATGTAGAAAAGCTACTATCACAGGATAAAGAGAGCTTACACACACACACACACACACACACACACACACACACCACCACCACCACCACCACCACCACCACCACCAACAACAACAACAACAACAACAACAACAACAACAGCAAAAACAAAAAACAAAAACAGATTAATCTTTTTTATTGAATATTTTATTTACATTTCATATGTTATCCCCTTACCCCATTCCTCTCCCTTTGCCCAGGAACCCCCTATCACATTCCCCCTCCTCCTACTTCTATGAGGATGTGTCCCCACCTACCCCCTCCCACCTTCTCACCCTTGAATTCCCCCACACTCAATGTTCAGCCTTCATGGGACCAAGGATCTCCTCTCCCACCTATGCCTGACAAGGCCATTCTCTCCTTCATATACAGATGGAGTCATGGGTCCCTCCCTATGTGCTCCCAGGCTGGTGGTTTAGACCCTGGGAGCTCTGGTTGGTTGGTATTGCTGCTCTCCCCATGGGGCCACAAACCCTTTCAGCTCCTTCAGTCTTCTCTCTAACTTCTCCATTGGGAACCCCATAATCAGTTCAATGGTTAGCTGTGAGCATCTGCCTTTGAATATGTGAGTCTCTGGCAGACCTCTAAAGAGACAGCTATATCAGACTCCTGTCAGCATGCACTTCCTGGCATCCACATCCGTGTCTACCTTTGGTGACTGCACAAAAGATGGATACCCAGGTTGAATGGTCTCCAGACAGCCCCTCCTTCAGTTTCTGTTCCACACTTTGTCTCTATATTTGCTCCCTTGAGTATTTTGTTCCTCCTTCTAACACTTTGGTCTTTCTTTTCATGAGCTTCATGTGGTCTGTGAGTTGCATATTTGGTATTGTGAGCTTCTGGGCTAATATCCAGTTAATCTTAATCTATGCTCGTGTTCACTGGTTTTATATGAGTCAACATAAATTTGGCTTGCCCAAATTTTTAGGGAACATGAACAACAGTTTATATATTTCACTTACCTGAAAAAAAATTGAATGGGCTTTATTTCATTCTAGTCAGCAAGGCATCTTCTAGTCCTCTCTGACACTGTTAGGCAGAACCACGTGCCAGCTACACATGAAGAAACAGGATCACTTTGCCCAAATCAATGCGCTTCAGTGTGTGTTACCCTTGGGGGACTTCCCCAAGACTTTCTCTTTTTCTGTCCTTTCCTTTCTTTATTTTTATTTTATTGTTTAAAATTACTAAGCAAACCAAAAAAAAAAAAAAAAAAAAAAAACCGAATGATATTCTGAAACCTTTAGTAAAACTCCATTTCTTTTGTTTCTGTTTGTTTGTTTGTTCATTTTGGTACTTTTTGCATCTTTCCCACTGTTTTGCTTTTTCTCATTTTCCCTCAACTGCAAGACTCAATCAACTCTAAAGAAGATAGGCTGGTAGACAGCTGCCTCTGTAACCAACAATATAGATTAGGGGCAGAGCCAAACAGCCTCAGAATAGGCAAGCTCAAAATTGCTTTTGAAAGCTTCATCACTGAAAATGTAATTAAACTTGACTTACCCCAAATTGATTTAAGTTACAGCCTAAGGGCCAACCTTTGACCAGGGAGCTTCACACCGGCATTGATCCCCACGTGCAATTGAATTACCCAAGCAATCCAAGCATTTTCACAGGGTAAGCCCTGGAGTACAAATGGCCAATTTGAGAAGTGACTCAGTTTTATTTCAAATGTGTTAGAAGGCTTTCTCATAAGTTCATGGGGGTGGGGGAGGGAGGGGAATCAGGCTTACTTTGAAAACTATTCTCTTAGTCACAGAATTGATTGCCCAAAGGGTATTTTGTTTGCCATATATTTTAAAGTTTGTTTTGATTGGTTAAAACTTTTCTTGCCCTAAGAATGTTTTCTAACTTTGAGAAGATGACTTCTAGTTCTTCTAAGTATGTGCCAAAATCTAGGAGAAATATTTCTGGGAAAATAAGACAGTGTGACTATTACCCAAGTGGAGATGCTGTAGCACATTGTAGACTGAAGGTCAAGAAGCAGAATACACTTGTTTTTACCATGACAGAAAAAAGCTAATCTCCCATGAGTCTCTGTAGAATTGTATTTCATGACAACACTCCACTCACTTTCTTTCCAAAATGTTTGATAAGATTGTCACAATGAACCTTATATTCTTTTAAAGCAGAACAAGCTTTTATTACGCATTTCAATGTCTCCTGTCTGTGTCCTTTGTTTTGTGTGTAGTTGCATGTGACTACCCTCCTCATACTTATTACATTTTCATATGAATCATCTTTACATAGTCACTGTGTGTAAATGAAATTGAGAGATAGATTTAATGGTAGTATATCTTGCCAAAAATTCCCCATATTTTGATTCAGGCTTCTGAAGTAAAATTTTAATATTTCCAGTGATTTGTTTGGAGATATTTAGTAGAAATAATGTACATATCAGCATTCAAAATTATAATAAGATACACAGTTCTCTCTATTCAAAATGCCATGTAGCCAGTGATTTCCCCACTACACTGTCCCAAGACAGTGTAACCACAATGTAACATGTGAACCTCTAATCCAACCATAAAAGGGGCCCTAACATAAATGTGGGCTGGCAATTTTGTGCAAAGTAGCAAATCAGAATGAGTATGTATATGCTCCCTGCTGACTGAAAAGATGGTCTCATAACAATACGCCCAGGCCTGATTTGTACTTCCCGGGATGATAGCTACAGCATCAACACAGTTCCTAAAATTACATTTATTATTATTTATTTATTTATTCATTCATTCATTTATTGTGTGTAAGGGTGTAAAGGACAGGCATGGCATAGAATGAAGGTGGAGTTCAGAGGATAACCTGCAGCAGTAATACTCTCCTTACACCATTCAAATCTCAGGCCCTCAGGCTTGGTAACAACATCTTTATCCATGAGGCTATCTTGATACCATTGTTGGGGAAAAAAAAACATATTTTTAAAAAAAATTTTTAATTGTGTATGATATATGCAGTAAGATTCTGCATACCACTGTTTACTTCAGTGACTGTAAAGGAAGCCATAGGCATGTTGAGATACAATGGTGGGTTGACATGCAACATGAAGACCTAAGCTCAGACACCTGCTAGCTGTGTAAAAAGCCATGTGCCTATAACCCCAGCCCTGCAGGGGTACAGAGACAGGACGATTTTTCCAACTTGTTGGGTTGCATCCCTGGTCCAGGTTCAGTGAAAGGCCATGTCTCATTGGAATAAAGCAGAGTGATAGGACAACAGACATCCTACAATGACCTCCACACATGTACCTGTAGCTGTGCATAATGCACACACATGTACACACACATATACACACAAAATAAAGGTTCCACTATACAAACTGTATTACTCTTGAAAGTTGTATTTACTTTCTTATTTTTGACTTCCCATCTGTAAGATGGACTTCATTAAAGACCATGTGGAATTGGAAAAATGCCATAAAGATCTATTTTTAAAAATGCCTGTCACATGGTAGGGATTTATACACAAGTAGCCTTTCCCCTCCTCATATTACTTTGGACCCACACCTCACGAGACCCATCACTCCCATGGCTCTATTCTGAGCTTGTGATGATGTAATTTAGCATCTCTAATCCCCATGGCAGCACTGATGCTGTAAATTGGGGCTGCCTTTGTGTGGTGCTACCACATGTAGTCCGGTTGCTAATGTATTCACGTAATATGAAGACTTTTCCTTCCTCATGGTTCCTTCAAGCAGTTTTTTACCTACCTTTTTCTTTGGCAAACTTGAGTTTTTAATATCTTGAGCAGATAAATATAATGTATGCTCATAGGATATCCTGAAATATTTTGATACACATATGATGTTTCAGTTCAGTTAAGCATATTTGTCTCCCCAGTCACACATTGTCACCAAATAGAAAGTTGAAGCTGCTTTGGCTTTGTGTCCTGTAATAGGCATTGTCCCCGTGGTCCTACTGTAACTCAGACCCCCAGATGGAATTCTGTGCCACCAACTCCTGCAGGTCTCTACTCCCAACTACTTTTCATGATGACCTGCATGAACAAGGGCATGGATCCCAGACTCTGCCTTTTATATGGTGGGATAGTGTTCTGTTGTGTGTATGAAACACATGTATCAGTTACTGCACATTTTTACTCATTTCTTTGCTGTAAGAGATAAGATACAGCAGCTGACAGTAAGTGTACTTCTTGTCCACTTAGAATGTACACTTAGTGATGGTGACACTGTTATATTACATGACTGCTCTTTTTTTTCTTGTTCTCTCTCCCCCCAACCCCCATGTTTCTAGGTATGAAATGTATGGTCCCACACATTCCCAAAGAAACTGCTAAAAAGTTACTGCTAGTCTTTTCATTGTGCTTCTACTAAGTTATATTCCTACTGTGTGTTCCTCTGTACCCTCTCCTGGATGTAGCATCCTCACTTTGATAATATCTATTCTTACTGAGAGGGCTTGTACATGTTTTGATTTTTATTTTCCTGGTAGCTAGTGACATTGGATATTTTCCAATGATCCTGTTGGCCATTTAGATGTCTTCTTTTCAAAATAATATATATCACCATTTCTTTTTCTTTCTGCTTACTAAGTTTTGAGAGTTCTATATACACTGTGGGTTAAGCATTTCTCCCACTCTGTGGGTTTTCTCTTCAATCTGTTGTTTCTTTTCCAATTCCTTATATATTCTAGCTACTAACCTTTTGTTACAAATGTATCCAGTTTCTTCTAACCTTTTGTGACAAATGTATCAAGTTCCTTATAAATTCTAGCTACTAACCTTTTATTAGAAATGTAGGTTGCAAACATTCATTTGTTGGTTGTCTCTTTGCTCTGTTTGTTGTTTCCTTTGCTTACAGACAATCTTAGTTTGACAAAGCCTCATCTCCCTATTTTTCCTTTCTTTCCTGTGCTTTCAGGGTCCTGTCCAGAAATAGCCTTCAACATTCCAGTATCATTGTGAGTTTCAGCTATAGGACTAAATGAGAGAAACCCCATGAGGCTAGAGCACAGCAGGGTTCTCACCAAATGTACACTAGCCACAGCCCCAGGAGGTAGGACTGCAGTGAATGACCTTAGGAGGCAATGATACTTTTAACAACATCATAAAAATGTTCACATCCCAAACATCTATTCATACACTATCAAGAGCTTTCAAACTGTGAGTGGCCATAGAGAAAAATATAATTGCTAGAATATTCTAATACTTTAGTTCCTAAGATATCTCCTGCTGTGACGCTCCCAGGCATTGTATCCTGACTGCATTTCTCTCCCACTCCAGCAATTCCCCTCACATGTGCTTTGCAGTGGTCTAGAGGTGTTTGTGCCTGCATTGATCATTACTTAAAGTAGACCAGTCATTTCATTCTTTTGTGAAATTAATTATATTACTCTTATGCTGATCAAAGGGTGATTTAATTAATGCTGCATTACTTAATGAGCTATGTAACCTTTCACTAATGTATGTTTCTTCAACTTTTTGTAGTCTACTATTAATCGACTCACTAATTCATACTTTAAATGTTGAAGGCAGTCTTTCTTGCTTTTGGACTGTATTGGATGTTGTGAGAATCCCTCCAAAGACACTTTAGCACCAATGTCTTCATGTCTGAGTGACATAATAAAATTAAATACTTTTGACTCTGAACAAATCAAGAGAGAACTTCAATATGTAGATTTATAACACCTTATCTTATGATTAAAGAATATTCTGATTAATAATGACAATAATATAGCTGATTAATAAATGTTATTTATGTCTCTGAGAAAATAGCCCATAAAGATAATTTATCATTTGGTTACAGTTTATTGTAGCTAAGAAACTCTCTGGTATAGTGTGCACTGCCACCAGACAAAGACCAAGAGAGGCTTTTAAGTTAGTCAAAAGGTGTTTGTTATGTTGTTTCTTTTGCTTTTCTTTGTTAGTAACTATAATGCAGATGCCTGTGTAGACACTCGGAGGTGGGAAAAGTAGAAAACTCTGCTGGGCAGGCTGGTGCACCTCCAGACTCATCATCTCTACTCGATCAGTTGATGAGGCAACACAGAGAGAATTACGGCGTAGCCTGAACTCAGATAACCATAGCTTCTGGAGTTCAGAGAGTGCACATCCAAGTGGGAGACAAAGAGCTCCAAGCAAGCACTGAGTCAGCATTGCAGCCCTTGCAACTTAACAATAGCTGAATTCAATACAAGATAAGCTTCATTTTCCTTTTAGTGTCATTATGTTGCTGTTGTCAGTATTGTTTACACATGAGAATGCAATAGGGCAACAAGCTTAGGTCATATTAGCCCAAAAGTGGCCTGATTACCACAGAAGAAAAGAACATCAAATCACATACAAGAGTGTGCATGTATGTTTGTAAAAGTGCACTGGCAAATTAAAATCCCCATCTTGATGGCAGTTCTTCATTTCCATCATTGCATGTGCTGGTTACACCCCTTCTTACACCACAGGTGCCCCCAACATGATAATGAATGGCACTTCACAGGGACTAAGTTAAATACTAAGTCCTAACACAGTTATCTGCTCTTAGAAGGTTGTGCTTATTCCATGGGCTTCTTCATGGGTGATCCTGTACAGCTTTAAAATTCTAACATTTGTCTATAAAATTACTTTTAGACTCTCAATGTCTAAACCAAAGGTCTAGGAATAAAGGCAAATTATTATGGATATTCTATTTTACCACTAAATTCTATTAAAGCAAAGTGCTTCCAGACCCTTCACTTCAAGGGCAGGGATTTTCCAAGACCTAATTCATCATTTTTATTCATTAATACTAAAATCCTGTGAGAGTCGAAGAGAACTGACAAAAAAGCTAGAATGGGTGAGGAATATTTTGGGTCACTTTTCTAAAGCACTGATATTTCTTGGGATTAGGGAACATCACAAGCCACAAAATACAAAGTTAATAATGACCTAAGAAGACAGTTTTGTGTACCTCACAGTTTACATTTGATAACAGAATGCCTGAAAAACATCACAGTATATGTTCAGTAGTGTCCCTGTCTGTGGTTCTGTCCCACTAGCGAGGGTCTATCCCTAAATCACACCAAGGTTGAAGATGGCCATAACAATCTAGGTATTGTCTGTGTATCCCAATAATCACTGATTTGTCTCTGGTCTTTGATAGCATGGCCTCACTCAGCTGCATGGAAATGCTTGGTGCTTTGTTCCATCACTTTTACTATGCTTTGGGATTGCCATTAATTAAACCAAGGGCCACTAAATCAAGCGTGCTTGATCTCTGGGGACCAAGAGCATCTATGTGACTGGTGAGTACTTGAGGTTGTCACTCATCTAAGAAGGTACATATGTAAATATGTACATATGTAAATAATCCTCTGGGATTCTATACAGTTTAAAATGACTGAGTTATTTCTTTCAGTATTTTTTCACCCTAGAAATTGCTTTTCAGACCATGAGTGACTAGTGGTGACTGAGATATCAAAAACCAAACCATGGATAAAGGAGGTGGCGAAGGGTCACTTTAGTCTTTCTGTGCCCTCAAAGATCGCAGGCTTGTACTAAAAGTATATTGGTATTATTTTATGCTCAAGTTTTTGTAATATGAATACTTCTTTTTTGTTTCAATGGAGACAAAATCACTGACTTTTGGGTGGTTGCAGGATGAAAATTACCAGGCTCCTCATCAGTGTAGTCCACAGACCAGTGGCTTCTTGCTTACCAGAAAACATCTCTGAAGTGCATCCAGAGCTTCACTCATGACACATAAAGTGGTGTAGGTCAGGCAACATGTCAGCCTTTTAAATTCTGTTGTTCTCTCTTCTTCAAAATTATCACACTATAGACTTAATCTCAAAGTGATTTTGTGTTAAATAGCGGACTTAGTTTATCTTCCAAACAAATGACTGTATTATATAATTCTCCAAATATCAGGATCTGAAAATTATCAAAATAGAACTAACCCTAGAGGTAATCAAAATTAGTTCTGAATTTTGGATCCACAGAGAAATTATCCTCACCGAATAAGGCATCACACATACAATGAACATATGCGTATGCTTTAATATAAAATTGGGGCATTCTATGGAAGATAAATAATTATAGTTTGCTAGGAGATTCCCAAATCTCATAGGCTAAGTAGAATATAAAACTTATTTTGCGACTATTTACAAAATGTGCCGACTTTTCAAGGAAAAAATACAACAAAGAATTTATAAGACAAGAATGCTGCCCAATAGAGACAGTGTGTAAAATGCTACTCATTAAATACTGTGTATAAAATTTTCATCATTGAGTTCATCATCTAGCTCCTCCGCTCATGCTAGATCTGAAGAAATTACCCCAGGGAGAAGACACCATTATTGTCATAACTCTTCAATGAAGAACTTGGATAATAACTCAGTTCTCCTAACACTTTGTATTTTTATAACTGTGTTTTCAGAAGACCACAGGACTTCATGTCACAATCTGAAGTGTCTGAAGTGTTTCCCTTCTCAAACAGCAATGTCTGATTGACACCACCCATAGACACTTTAGAAAGCACAAGACTCCTGGCTTAGAGACACAAGACAGTTTCTCTCACCAATAGCAGATGCAGTAGCAGTAGAATGAGCCTGTTGCATTAGTTTCAAATGCCAAAGGAGTAGCACAGGTTTTCTAGGTGGCCACCCACCAGGCTGATGCTTCTCTTAGGGGGATGCAGCATCCAGTAAACCCAGAGCCGGGCAGCAGGCAGAGACTTCTCTTTGTCTTCAGGACCTGGAATACAGCATTTACTTTTTATACTTGACGTTTCCAATAAAGTCAGTAGCAACAAAACATTTAGCAATATCAGACAGCCAGGAAAGAATGGCTCCTGACCACCTGTGGGCAGAAGAGATGAGGTGGTGGTCGTCGTATTTCTAATTCCTAGTGTTTGTTCAGATGCACCTGAGCCTGTGTGAAAATGCAGACTAATGATGCGGTTCTACGTGAAAGCTAGAGTCTGGCCTTCACACCCCCAGGGAAGGAGACACAGAAGGTTCAAAAACCACACTGAGTCACACAGCCAGGCTCTCCAGGAAGTCAGATCTCAGAAGAGCTTGCTCAGCCTGTTTTCTCCATTTTGGATATCTCTTTCAAAAGTCCAAGAAGACTTCTTGACTGATCTCTCAGATTTAGGAGATGGTGGTGAACTGGTCAGCCATAAAAAGTAAACGTGAGCTAAGCATGCATGTAAAGAAACTGTAGAACACTGATCTAATTATGCAGAGAAGATCAGCCCAGAGCACAATGCACATATGAGCATGGCCAGCTAGCTCATTCTTTATGTAAAGTGAAACTATAGATGAAGTCACTCCACGGTGTGAAGCCTGTCTACGGATTCAGCATGAAAGGTCAGTCTCTCAGAGACAGAGCTTGAAGCCCAAGATGTCAGCTACTCTCTCTATGTAGGTGACTTGACTCCATAATATAGGTAACACCCCAAGGGTCCCTCAGTCAGAGGCAGAACCACTATATGATTGTATGCATAGG
This sequence comes from Arvicanthis niloticus, assembly GCF_011762505.2. Lineage (NCBI taxonomy): Eukaryota > Metazoa > Chordata > Mammalia > Rodentia > Muridae > Arvicanthis > Arvicanthis niloticus. Next base: position 132,634,684 of record NC_047661.1, read on the forward strand.
AGGGTGAGACCTCAGGACCTGAGAATTGTCCAGAATTCATTCTCTCCTGTCAGAACATGGCCTCTGAGCTTTTCCATCTCAGGCTTCCTCTGCCAAGCTTCTCAGTAATAGAAAACTGTTTTAAGATAATAATCAGCAACATAGTCACCCTTTATCGGGTGCTCACCAGCTTTTCCTCCGGGGCCCCTCTGAGGATGTAACACACCAAAGGCGAAGGTACCATTTCTATTCATTTACTAGTGTCTAGCACAGTGATACATGAAACCAAGCACAGTTATTAACTGACAGTGTTTCCATGGCAATAGCTTCAACACTGAGGAAGCTTAATGTGCTTAGCATTTACAAAACAAGTCTGAACACACAGATATATTTCAATAGCCATCCTCCCAAAAGCCTGCTATGTAAAGCTGTTGGACCTCAAACACACATGCTCTGTGTTGAAAAAAAAATCAATGTATATGATTGGCAGCAATTTAGAACACCTGCCAATAGAAGTCTCTGTAGGAGTTGCTCTTCTCAATCATGGGAGAGAGTGAGTGAGGGAGTATTGTGAATGATTATGCCTTCTGTTCAAAATTCTTAGGATCTCTGTGTTTCGAGACATTCCTTACGTTACACTCTGCAGAGGCTGCATGGCTCTGGATCCAAGCAGAGCCTTGCATCTTGAATGTTTACTGAATTCTTCCCCAAGAGCAGTTAGAATCTCTCAGAATTTCAAAGGCTCCTTTTCGCCTTTGTTGAGATTTGCTGTGTGTTACAAGCCTAATGGGCACTTTCAGTAGCTGTCATTAAGAATAAGGAATGGAGGTTGGGGAGGTCAGCAATGCTTTGATGGCTTATGAGAGCTTTAAACTCGAATGAATAACTTGCACTGGGACTAAAATCAAGTCTATTGGAACCCAGAAATGATTGATATTCAAATAAAAATAGGAAACGGCTGATACTCAGAGTTCATTGTGAAAGTATCACCCCAAAGCATGGCTGAGATATGTCACTATCATAAAGCATGGGTGGTCACCCACTCTGCTATATCCTATTTCAAGTGAGCATCAGCTGTGATAGACAAGTCACCAGAGCATGTGTCGCCTTCACCCTGTGAACCGTTGGAAAATGTGAATATATCATGCCATCTGTATGTAAGGAGCTCCTGTTTCGGGTTCTGAAGCTCACCTTTGTTAGTAGTTTTGTGTGTTTTGGACAGTTACTTCAACATGAAACTTGGCAGATTAAATTGATCAATCCTACAGAAAACTCCTGCTGATTTTATTTTATTTTATTTTATTTTTTAGAATGCCAAATCATGACACCAGATCAGATGATTAACTGTGGATGGACTAGGGCCTCAGGGAATTACACAATTGGATTTGTATTGACAAAATGATGCTACCCCAGGCTGCCTAACTGCTTTCCTACACAACCAAACACACAACTCCCTCATCCTGACTTTGAGAAAACTTCAGATAAGTCTATCTCAGAATATATTCATGAATAAGAAAGATGCAATGATAAATTCTGTTCACAAAATATATTCTGCTTGCTATTAATTTTCACAAGATATATGAGTCCTTAACACAATAATCCATTATATTTAGCGCAGTGACTAAAATGAAAGCTCCCTTTGACTATTTGACACACCATCAGTTTGGTCTGGCAATTAGGCCAACACACCTGTCCAGAATGGCAGGTATCACAGCTCTGAGAATGATGTAGTGTAGACTTTGCCCAGCAGAACATTGGCCTGGGTTCAATTGTTTCCCCAGCATAAAAGAAAAGGGAAAATAGACACAAATAGACACAATAGAGGTCATCTTACAGTGTCTTTATCTAAATTAAGACAAGGGAAAGAGGTATGAAGTCGCATGGTTTGTGAGGAGGGGTAGGTAGAAGATAAGGAGAAACCATGAACAGAAACAAAATTTATAAAAGAGTTTATTTTCAATCAAAAATTTTTGAAAAAGAAAAACTTAAAGAAGGAAAAGAAAGAACTGAGGGAATTTCATAAGCACATTGGCCACAAAGAATAATGATAAGAGCTTTGGGCCAACCTGCCATCCACGTGCTCTGGAAAGTCATCATCAGTTGATTACTCTGTAGGTTAGTTTTCCTTATGGTCCATGATGACTTGTTTATCAGAGTTAACTATTACATCTTCATATATATATATATATATATATATATATATATATATATCATATACTTATACATCATATACACACACACAGATACATATATATATATATATCTTTTAAAGAATCAGCTAAAGCTACACATACTAGTTTGAAAATTGGCAAATAACTACTGTAAATAAAGTTTATAAATGCTTTTATAATATTTTTCTGCGTAATAAGAAAAATTAACCACTACAAGTGTTTTTAAATAAGATGTTTACAATACCAATTCTATTATATTTCAGACAACAAGAGGATATTAGATTACCAGAAGGTTGCTACCTGTCATTTCCCAGTTTTAAATGTAGGCAACTTTATTTATTTTAAAGCCATGTTGTTGCTGAATACAACTCCAGTTGGTGGACCAGAGCTGGGGTGTAAAAGCAAACTCAGACTATTGATAAGCTGTGGCCTGAGGCGGTAAAGATGAACACATCGTTCTATGAGATCTGACGCCTTTGGTGTCTCCCATCAAAGCCTGGTATAAGGAGCCCAGGTCTATAATAACAGCACAGCTTCCTGATCTGTGGAGGTGGCTCATCTGATAAAGTGTGTGCCATTCAAGCATGAAGTCCTTATTCAATACCCAGTGCTCACATAAAAAGCAAAGCGTGGCAGCACATACTTAAAACCCCAACTAGAAAGTTTCAGTATGTCCCATATAAGAAAACACTGCAGGCTGCCATCTAACCTCCACAAGTAAACCTGTGTGCATGAACTATGAACACGCAAACACATGAGCATGTGTGCACATGTGTGAGTGTGCGTGCACACACACACACACACACACACCACTGAATCTTGTTTTAAAAGACAAAAAATTGCTAAATCCTTCACAGCTTTTCAGTCATGAGCTCCCTTAGGAAATGCCCCATGTGTATTTATTACTGATTTCAAAACAAGGTTTTTCTCTACAAAACAAGGGTTTTCTCGATGTGACCAGTCTTCTGACACAGCCTGCTGAATTTAAGTCTATTCCAACCTGCAGTTGTGTGGCATGGGAGTTTGCCATGTCCTGGAACTCATCAGCAGGCACATGAACTGGAGGCTTGTTTGTGAATGTGATGTCCACCCTCCCACTTAAAAGGAACCCTGTGGTGTGTGTGCCAGGGAAGACCCCAGTAGTGATACCTGCTGATCTGTTCCCTTGCCACCTAAAATGTGGGTTAAGTCACCCATCTACATCCCTGCTGGAAGAGCACCTCCGTGGCCTTCCTACAATGATGCTTTCTGTGTTCTGTGCCAAGAGAGAATGCCGCATCTCACTCTTAATAACCAGAATCAATAAAGAGCCAGAATAAAGTTCAGCTGTTAGATTTTTATCTCTACCTCTCCGCAGAGAACAATGTGTCACCCCAGCCAAGCTGGATGATTTTTGCTTTAACAAATAAACATTAAAACCTTAAACTACAATCTACTTCATTAGTGAAGGTTTTAGAGATGCATAAGAAATGCTAAATTACCCTGGCAACAGCAATAAGTTTCACCTATTTTTTCCTGCAGTTCTGTGGTACCTTATGTCCATTGGTAAGTGACTGAGGTTCGTCTTTCTCTTTCAGGCTGAAGGGTTTGCAGGCTCATTTACCCACAGTTGCTTTCTCGCTCACCCTTTTCCTCAACACTAGATGTTGGAAGTTTTTGTCAATTAGTTCCTTTGTTATATGAACTGATTCATTAGCTTTTCTAAGATTCTATAATGTGTATATGATCCTTTAACAATAGTTAACAAAGGAATTCTCTGTATATAGCCCATGTACAACATATAAACATCTACCATGTTTTTTAATTTTGAATATGAATATATACACATGTCAACATATATGCATACCATGCATATATTTGAGCCTTGGTTTATATATGTCTATACATTATTTTTCTTATATGTTATAGGTGACTCATATTCCACTTCTATGAAGTTTAGCATTTGTCTGGGAAATGTTCCTTAGTAACGTTCTATAGACATCACATGACCATGAACAAATTACTTATTTTCTGACTCTACTCATGTGGCACACAGTGACAGCCAAGGCCCTCAGGTGCTGCTGGGACCCCAGGTCTGCTCCTCCTTCCCAGGTTTTCTTGGGATATTGTCTCCAGTCAGCCTCTGTAGACGAAAAAGACCAGGATGAGGGAAGATCAGACAGGGTATGGAACAGAAATGATTAGGAAGCATACTCCTTCAAGAGCCCCATTTTATACCAGTAATGAAAATGGCCTTCTTATCACATCTAAGAAAATCAGTAATTCACCTGATAGTGAGAAGAAACCCTTTCCTTAGGTATCTGGAGCAGGTGGACAGGTGGGAGGGAGTGCTATCATTTTGTGAATCATTGCAATCAAATATTATATCAATGTATTACCTTTGAGTGAGCTGCTATGTCACAGACTGTAAGACTACATGAGTAACAAGAGAAGGAAGGGCCAGGGCAGAGATACTGTGAGGCTGGGTGATGTTTAAGCCCTTGCTGGCTTGCAGACTCTTTGCTTTGGATCAGGTCGTCACACAGCAGGAAGGCAGTGAGAAGTCTCTGAGATCTCTTCTACAGAGACACAAATCTCAACCCTGGAGGCTGTACAGTGCTTGCCTGGTAATTCATGATTCCCTGAGTCTGGTCTGTAATACTGCAAAGACAAGAAAGGCACTAATAGCAATTCTGAGGCTCCACACGCATGGCTTCATTATTACCCAAGCCACACCTCTTTTATATCAAAACCCTTGCACTGGGGTTTGAGATTTCAACATATAAATGTGGGATGATACAAGCATTTAATGTTTATTTTAGTGGTGCACCTTATTGTGAACTGATCAATAACAGAAAAAAATCTAGAAAGCATAATACAGAACATTGAATTTCTACACAAATGTACACATATATATTATATGCATACTCCCATCGTGTGAAAATCAAATAACAGTAGAAAAGGTGCACAGTTTACCTGAAATTTGCTTTAAATATCAAGAAGTCAGGAAAGTCCCAAACAAACATCATTGCCAATGAATTCAGCAGCTCAAAAGAAGTGCAGACTATGGGACTGAATTGTAGGCAATAAGGAGGCTTATCAATTTCTGTATCATTTCTGCCGTTGGATAGAAATATTTTTAGAACAATCTTCGCTCAAACTACTTTTCTAAGCAACTACATTCAAAGCAGACCCTTTATAGAAATATACTTCTGAAATTGTACCAAACCCTGCAATACTCAATCAATTTTATCTCAAGCCCGTACTTTGGGAATATGATAAAAGTACAGATAAAAGGGGAAGAGAAACAGAGCAAAGAATGGTGGTGTAGGCTTACATTGCCTAAATAAATCAAGATATATCCTATCTCACTTCAATTGTCCTCACAGAAACAGAACACTTATTCTAAACTTTAGTGATGTCTGTGTACTTTTAAAATTCATGTGTGAAAATTCCAACTCCAAGGCACCAATATCAGGAATTCTAGCCTTCAGTTGGTGATCAAATACCAAATGGAATTCATGTCTCCTTGAGAGAGGCCCTATCTGACCAGGAAGGTCAGGATCACCTACCAAGATGACCCTTACAAGTTCTCCTATTTTTCTTGCCCAGCCATCTCCTAGTCGGATGGTGATACGTTAACTCTGCTGTTTATGGGGTTCTATTCTGTCAGCCAAGTAGACTAAGACAACCCCTGAGTCTTTGAATGCCTTACATCATCATGTTCTTCTGTATGTGTATCCACTAAAGACTTACCTGTGAGTGTAGATAATCACCTGGCTAAAGATTTAAGTGGGGTTGTAGTTGGTCTTGTTTTGATACAACCACAAGACATCAGAAGGAAAGTAGGGGGTTCCTTCCTGCTGGTGAAGTGCAAACTCCTAGCTTGTGTCATGGTGGAGAAGACTCAACATGCCTTTTCCTGGTTTCTCCTCAGCATCTACTCAACTTCTGCTTCCTAAACCCCTGTCTTCCTTCATCCATTGGTTCCTCTGCAACTGTGTCTTGATTTGTGGAATGCAGACTGTGCCAGGAACAACCATGTTATCTATTCCTGGAAGTTCCACTTTACAAGGTACATCTCCCAGAGGACAGTTCCTGGGCATGAGTAAAGGATGCAAGGACCCCTTCACTGCAGTGAGGTGGAGAGTACCACTAAATGGGCAACTCTTAAAAGTAGGCTAAGAATGGTCCCAGCAGTTGCTGCTTTCTTGGTGTCTAAATTTATAGTTTCTACAAAACCCTGTAGGGTATTCTGCTTTACTTGGTTGATAACCTTTTCTAATAGTGAACTAGCATGATAAAAATTCAGAAACATAGAAGTTAAGTGGTAGTGTTAGAAAGACCAGTTGGATCATTTTTGAATGCTGAATCCAACAAATTCTCCTGGTTTGTGGAGCTCAATGGCAATCTTTGGTATTTTTTTGGCTTGTGCAAGCACCAGCCTTATCTCCATGGTTCTTCTCATACTGCCTTCTTTTCTGCGTGCCAGACAGGAAGTGAACTCCAAGCATGTGATTTTATGTCTTATCACTTATGCAGGAGTAGACCAGTAAGAGTAGATAATTAAATGATACAGAGCCCTTTAAATACACATACAATTATTAAAAGAACTTTATAAAGCAACTAAGGATGCTTCTCCTGCCCTGAAAACCATCATCCTCTTGAGCCTAACATGGCTCCTTCACACCATCATTATTTTCTGCTACTAATTTTACTCCTAAGTCCTCTTTTGTGTCCTGTGCCCCACTGCTCCATAGCTAGTGAAGAATCTGAGCATTAGCAGCTGCTCTGTGTGGTCTTGCCTGCATGCCCACGATTAAAGCTCTATCCTGTGCAGAGCACCTGTGTTCTCAAGAAGAAATGTGCTCTGTACAGAGACCAACACAATTTGGGAAACCACGGGGAGAGACACTTACTTCCCCTGTGGAAGCAAGTGGCTTATTCTCTGAACCACAGAGTCTGTTTACAAGAAATGGCATGAATTATAAAAGTCTTAAAGGTTTGTGTCCACATACAAAGAAGCATACACCAGCTCTCACATTCCAGCTGTTTATTTTCCCTTTTCTTTTTTTCTTTTTTCTTTTTTCTTGACCATGCCTTAATTCCCCCAGTCACTCCAAGCCAAGGATTAAGTCAAGTGAGAGCACCGCAGAAATCTGATCCAACACTGCATGTGGGTAAAACACACAGAAAAGCTCAAAACAGCAAAGCACAGCTTCCTCTCAGCACAACCACAGGTATCCATGCCAGTTCCCTCATGCCACCTGTTCCCTGCAGTATGAGGACGGTTGGCTGCTTTGAGAAGAGGAGTCCGGGACTATTGTTTGCCTTATAAAAACATCATGCAAAATGTATTATAGCTGCTGACTGAGCTGCTCCTTAAAATTTTTTAAATTTGGTTGATTGGCTAAGTGGTGTGTGTGTGTGTGTGTGTGTGTGTGTGTGTGTGTGTGTCACAAAGCTCAGTCAGATGATAAATTACAAGAGTCAGATCTGCCTCCCAGGATCTAATGCAAGCTACTACCTGTATTCTTCCCCTAGTCACCAATGCCATGTGTGAATGACTAAAATATTGGCTAAATTCTTTACTTCTTTTTGTACTAGTATGACATTTTCCAGTAAAATTATATTTTTTGTCTCAATTTTTTATGTATTAAAAAATATAAAGCAACAGGAACTGAAAAGGTGACTCACTTTAACGGCACTGCTCCTCTAAAAAAGTACCCAGCCCCACCCTAGCTCTGGGGAATCTAGTGCCCCCTTCTGGCCTCTGTGTGTACCTACACACACACACACACACACACACACACACACACATGCACAGATGCACACACAAAAGAAATCTTAAAACATAATAACAAAAAATTTTATTGCTACCATCTAATTTTTTAAACTTTTTTTCTAAATAATAGCAAAGAGCTAACAACCATTTTTTGTCTATTTCTCTCAGTCAATAATTGATGATAATTTGCTCTCCCTTGGTATGATTAAAGCATATTTTAAATTATCCATTTGCATTTGGTCTGTAATTAAAATTATGTGGCATTTAGGACATTATTCTGCAAAGTGCTTCACAAGCTTTCTCTGATCCAGCACACAGAGTCCAGGTGCAAAGCTGCATAAAACACTGATAAAAAAAAGATAATTCTCTGTGAGTTCACTCACAGGCCATTTATCTACCAGCCCACAGGTGACATACACAGGATAGGGATTTTCAAGACATGTGGGATCTCCAGACTTATCCTCTCCTGCTTGAACCTGAGTAGAAAGGAAGCCAAAGTCTCTCTATCTGAATACAGTGCTTGGAGCACATGGACCCATCAACAAGCAAATAAATATGTTCTATGTAAGGCTCTCTTACCCAGCAAGAATGACTTAATTACTTCTAAGAGGAGAAAGACATCTCCACACACCCTTAAGCACAAGCATGGCCTGATCCCACCTCAGTGGTCAGGGGAACTGTTTTGGGGCAATGAATTTCAAAAGAGATGCATGCCACATCTAAGTGGAAGTCATTGGAACTCCTAACTGTGTGTCTCAGACTTCTCCATGAGAGAGGTGTAACCAGGTGTATCTAGAGCAAAATGACATGGAACCTTGACAAAGTTGCACCTGATCAGTGAACAGCAAAATGCATGAGGGCTAAGGACTGACCCTACTGTGGAACATTTGAGCAGCATGTGTGAGATCTTGAGTACAGTCCCCGGAATACACACATGCACGTGCACATACACACAAACACACGAGTACATGTTCCTAAAAACACAAACATATGCACACACACACACACACACACACATGCATACATACATAAGATTACATGAACACAAAATATATTTTGTGGTTGGAGCTACAGATTTTTGATTATTGGCATCACAAAACAATCTGGCTACAGATGACAAATCAGTTTTTTGTGCATATACGAATGATTTTACAGAAAGGAAATAGAAACCTTAAACTGTAGAAAAAAAATGTGAATTAGTTAGGTACTAAGTCATTCCCAACAGAAAATTTTAAAGTAAATAAGAATCCCCAAGTCACATTCTGACTTTTGCTTGAATAAATCTACATTTAGGGAAGCATTATCCTTTCATAAAGATTTGAGTACAACTCAGATGGAAGAGCCTGTGGTGGTAGGGTAGAGATGACCCTGGGTCAGTGGAACAAGGTGCTAGGGTAGAGATGCCTGTCGTTCAGTGGGACAGGGTGCCGGGTTAGAGATGACCTTGGGTCAGTGGGACAAGGTGCTAGGGTAGAGATATCTGTGGGTCAGTGGGATGAGGTGCTAGGGTAGATATGACCTTGGGTCAGCGGGGCCGACAGGTTCTTAACATCTGTGTGTCTGGGATGGGGATTGGTAAATGCAACAATGTTTTTAATGTCCTTGTCTTACATCCAAAAAAAAAAAAAAAAAAAAAAAAAACCACAGGTGCTATGTGCACAGTGTTTTGAAGAAAGAAATAAAAATCTCTCCCTCGCCTCCTGCAATTCACAGTGTGAAATGGGGGTCAAGATGATGACAAGGTGACACAGTGGGGCAAGTTCTACTGAAAAATTGTTTCTTTTAACTGTCATCCATGATTCTTGTTATCTTACCAAATCTTGCCTGATGTTTATTAATAACATAAATCAAACCTTGGCATCTACCTGATCACTGAAAGCTTTTCAGACACTGAAGAACAGAAAGCAATTCAAGAATCTGTCTTCACCTCTTCTTCACACCTCTATTTCACTTCCATTTATAACTCAGCAATGAAACTGATCAAATCACATGACCTCAAAGATGGAAGTAAGCCTGCACAGATTCAAAAGTATGGTTACTCATATATTTAAAAAAAATTCTATCAAGAATGCTATTAGCCTCCTACACTGGATGATTCATAGTGCTATATTTTTTCACATTCATGAAAGAAAGACCTTAAAAGAATGCTTTGCACTGATTATCCTTTCTTTGATGTGGGCAGAGCAGATATTAAAAGTGCACTAACACCATCTGTTTAGTGCTGGAAAACTCCAAGCTTCAGTCTGATGGCCCACACAAGTCTCTGAGCTTGTGCTTCCAGGATTTTTGCTGTGCAAAGTATCCATGATGCAAACATGCCAAAGGATCCATGATGCAAATATGCCAAAGGATCCATGATGCAAACATGCCAAAGGATCCATGATGCAAACATGCCAAAGCTAAATGCTTCTATTTCAAATGGCCTTTGTTCTAACAGTATAATTTTCCTTAAACCAAAAAAAAAGAAAAGAAAAGAAAACTTGAGGATTGTCTATTCAAGTTTACCTTAAGGTTAGTATTGTGTGCATGTGAGCATAGACATGACTTTACACACTAAGCTTTTAAATTTACTTTAAGGAGTTAAGTTCACTAGAGCCAGTGAGTTCAGAGTCAAAACATCTTTTTTTTTAAAAAAAATATTGTTATCTTGTAGTTTATCATCCCAACTGAGAAAAATGTTAAAGGAAAAAAGATTCCAATAAAAATTTTTATAAGTGGGGCAAAAAATTTCACAGCCCCTAACCCAAGAGAAGGAGAATTACACTCTCCCACGGCTTCACACCCTTCCGTTTGTCCAATGCTGAGTGGTCACCCTTCAAGCCATACACACAAACAACAAAAACAGATTCGGTAAATTGTGTTTCTTTATTTACACATACAAAACAATGATAATCATAAACAGAGAGGTCGTCAGTTCAAGAGTGAAAGAGTGGAAGGGTTAGAAGGAGAGGACTTGAGAGGAGTTAGAGGGAGGAAAGATAAGGGAAACGGTGATACAATTCTATGTTAATTAAAAAGCATTGACATTGTATATGAGGCCAGTGAGATGACACAGGGTATAAAATTGTTTGCCATGAAGCCCAAACTCTTGACCCAAAACTCACATGGTTGAGAGAACCAAATTCTGCACATTGTTCTTTGACCTTCATGTGCATCATGGTATGACCCCTCCTAATAAATAAATTCACAGTAAATTTACATGAAGATTATCTCAAGCAACCAATGTGTAGTTATACTAGTTTTGTATTATACTATAGAAGAATGTAGAATTTTAAGGGTGAGCCAAAACTCATCACACCAGCTGGAGACCTAACTAAACTTCAGAAAGTCTGCTCAACATGTTCAAGGCCTGTGTCACCCCAGCACCACTTAGAACAACAAGAGTGTCTTTAAAATGATAAAGTCAAACTCCTTTGGTCACCTTGTGGCCCAAGAGGAAGATGAAATTTAAGCACCACCCTCAAACCTGCTCTAAGGGCAAAAGCGGGGGTGTATTGCAGGTATCAGTCACCTCACACTCATTGCTACGTAATCCGTAATGTGTCACTGAAATAGTCTCCCAGTTTTCACCCTAAATAAAGATTGAGCCTCAAAGCATTAAATGACATGTCCACATTCATGCACTATACAAAAAAAAAAAAGTATATTCAAGTACATTCCTCCTTAAAGCTCTCAAGATAGTCCCCTGCAGAAAATTTAAGGGCTGGAAAGGAAACCTCAGGAGACTTTCCCACTTCAGGGAAGATGGTGGGTCCCAGACATACTCTTTCCTGTTCTACCCACACTTAGCTAAAGAAGTTAGGATCTGTGTTATAGCTTCATGAAACAAACAGCATTGGTATTGAGAGATAAATATGATACTCAATGCTTTAACAAAAACCAAAGGTGGATGGCTTATTGAGAAGGAGTTGAATTTGCCCTTAAACAGCATGGAGCTAAAGCATGCAGATATGAGAGTCATTTCTCTCCCCAAGTATCTGTATTCTTTTTCTTAAAAATTGATAGTAAATTTATTAAGATTTACAATGGGAAAATGACACTACCTAGGACATTTAGGATCATAAATGTATTCTTTCTTCAAGACCACTGAAAGCCTCAGTGTACATGATGGGCAAGGCAAGAAAGTTGAAAGGAAAATTGTGTTTAAGTCTAGCTCTTATATTTATTAAATTTTTAGCTTGACATAGCCTAAGGTTCAATTTCCTCATCTTTTACTTCAGAGATTGTAATGTCAGAGCCCTTGGTGTCCTTCAGGATCACAGTAGCTATGAGTGAAAGACTGTAAAGGTGCTTTAACAACTGGTCACTTTCAAACATAGATGTGATTGTAGTTTCATCATCAAAGCAGAACCTTAGTTACCAGGCTATTATCTGCAGAGGTGACTATCATGGACACCAGATTTCAAGGGAAGTTAGCACAACTGGTCATAGGTCAATACTGAAGATCCTGAGGAGACTAGCCAAGTGGGAAGGCATGAGAAATCCATAGGTTCATGAAATAAACCCAACCCTAGATCTTGTGACCATTTGGGGCATCAAGAAATAGATACCTTTAGGTTCTTTGAAGGTTTTATAATAGAATGGTGATCTAATAATGATTTAAGATGTATTGGTATTGGTTGTATGCTGGTATTGTTTGGGGGTATTGGGTTCTGTGAGGATTGGGGAGTCAGTAAATAGTCAGTGGTGTCACATTCTTTATGTTTTCAGGCTATAATGAAACCTCAAGGTAATTCTGTGAGTCTGTCCGCTTCACCTCTCCAGAAGTACTTACTGAAGAACTAAACAACAATATAGTACACTGGTGGATACACAAAGCCATGCATTGTCAAACCCCACAGACACCATAAAAGCAAACTTCATTGAATACAAATTTTGAAAATTAAACAGGATCTGAGAGTACCATGGTGGAATTCAGATTTTAATAAATTTGCCCAGCTGTGTAGCACTGAGGTAAGGAAGACAGGCTGCTCTAAGCAACTTGGAGAGATTGTCTTCAAATTTGATATTGACAAACTGAAGCCCAAAAACATAATCACTGCAGCTGACAAATCGATTTCTATAGGATGGTGGCTAGCGATTTTTAAAGATTTATTTTATGTGTATTTGTGAGTGCCTGAATGTCTGTCTGTGCACCATATGCATACAGTTGTCAAGGCCAGAAGAAGGTACAAAAAAGTACCTGATAAGACACTATCTATGTGGGTTCTAGAAATCGAACCTATGCTCTCAGGAAGAACAGCCAGTACTCTTAACCACTGAGCCATTTCTCCAGTCCAATAACAAGTTTGATCATAATATTAACTATATATTAGTTTGAGCAAATAAATAAATAACTATATTATAAGTAATATAGAACTGGCTTTTTTTACTGTTTTAAAGACTATAAATAAGCAATACATGATCCCAGAATAAACTAAGGAGAGCTTGATTGAGGGTGGAAACAGACATATGAAACATATGAATTTACATACATATATACACATATATGTATGTACATATATGCATATATATGCATACATATAAATGTCATATGTGTATATATCTATATATACACATATGTATATATACATATATAAATATATGTATAGATATATACATTTATATCTATACATACATACACACAATATATATGTGTGTGTGGATAGATAGATAGATAGATAGATAGATAGATTGATAGATAGATAGATAGATAGATAGATAGATAGATAGATAGTGATGAGGCATTTAAGACATTCACTTACAGGCTGAAGTTCACACATAACTCTTCTGACACAATCTGTTGAGACACCCAGAAACACTGTCACACCAGGAATGGTCCTAACAACCAGCACCCTGATCTTGATGTCTGATGTCATGTCAAATGATCGGCTTGACTTATCTCAATAGAACAAATGGGAAGTATCAGCTTCAGAGGATCTCTCTCTCTCTCTCTCTCTCTCTCTCTCTCTCTCTCTCTCTCTCTCTCTCTCTCTCTGTTTCTTCTCTCTCCCCCCTCTCCTCTCTCTCCTCTCCCCTTTCCCCTCTCCCCTCCCCCCTCTCTCTCATTATTTCCTTCAATGCATGGGGGATTACTGTAGTCTAGAAAGCATTCTGCCCCTGACCTCCTTCTCCCCACACTCCAGTCATCACAAAGCTGACATCAGGCTGGAGCTGATCGGTCCCTGGCTCCAGTTCCTTACGTATGTCCTTGCCAAAAACATTATGCTTTTGTGTCCCAAACAGAAAATGAACTATACTTACATTAAGTGACTAATTCTTTATAACCTGCAAGGGTTCAGAGTATTTGAGGGTCTGCATTAAGAAGCATCTTTCCTGGGTGCTTTAAAGGAATCCATACAATGTTGCATAAACTGTACCAAACCATGCTTTTCCTAATGCGAGACATTTTTGTAGTTTACCGCACTCTTCCAATTCTGCTCATTTTGTGTAGAATAAACGGCATGCATTTATCCAGACATTTTCATTTTGCTGTTCTGCATATCTGCTGTCTCCAGGCACTTTTTATTAGGTGTATTTATCATCATATGTAGTCACAAACAAAAACCAAAAAAGACAGTAGAGATGGGTAAATTCAGTACCCATGTCTGCTTTCAATACAGAACAACCCTTCCTCCATATAGGAAAGTTGGTTTTGGGAGCACCACAACCTTTCTTTGCTGTGCTTTGTTCCTGCTGTGTGTCATTGTGCATGAATTTGAATACATCTCTGAACATGTAATAAATGGATGGAAACTCACTTTAAGACATTGTCAGGATCCAGAGAAAATGGCTATGCACACATGAGATAATATATACATAAAAAAAATATAACACACACACATTATCACAGAAAACTCTTCTGGCTTTACTACATAAATCTTAATTAATATGGTGTGATTGTCACATTCAGTGCTTTTAACTTTACTGATCTCTTCACTGGGTAATGATCAGATGGTTGCAGACATTCAGGGCAGGAAGGTTTGCAGGTGTAGTTCATGGTAATGCAAACCCTTTGCTCCAGAAGCTGATCCCCAACAGAGAAACCTCTTGTATCATGCCAGAGCTGATATCATACACTAAAGTTTGATGAATCTGCGCTTTCAGAATTCATCCAAAAATATTTGATTTTCACTTAAAGACAAACGATCTAGAAAAATGACATTTTGTACTACACTACACTTCATAATATTTTGTAAGCATGCCAGAATTTTGTATAGTTCATGATCTAGTCATTTCTTAACTGTCAGTCCTCATATTTTCTCACATTAGGTAACATCATTGGAAATGTATTTTCTTGCTTATTTATAATTTAATTATTCATGTAGCTGTGTTAGGGATAGAACCCAATGTATCTTACATGATGGCCAAGTACTCTACCAGTGAGCTTTATAACCTCCCTAGGAGATAAATCTAAGTTTCCTGGATGATAGGTAAGAATATTGCCAAATAAAAACACAACTATCAGGGGAGAAAAAGAAAGAAAAAGACTTGTCTTCCTGATGCCTGTCTGTTCCTAATGTCTCAGTGAGAAACAAAAGGATAGCTGAAGATATTCTTATCTCTTAAGATTGAGAAATAATGTTTTGATGGAAATCTTAGAAGTGGGGAGCACAGACTCTTTCAGTGGATTTTGCTAGCTCTTTTTTTTTCCCAAAGTAAGAAATAAAAACTCTAAAATTTGACAAAACATTACCACTATTATTGACACTATTGAGTTTATGTTCAATATGTATTTATCAGTATTTTAATCACTTACTTATAAATGTATGCTTCACGCTTATGAACAGAAACCACATCTGTGTTATCCTTATGTGTTCTCTACACAATAAGCAGCAGTGTTTTAATTGTAAAGATTTAGGTAAACCAAGTTCACAGAGGAGAGTCTGACCCTCAAAGACAAGAAGAACAGCCTCCTCCTTCACCTCAACCCAGGCAGGCATTGCTAATCAACTTTTAAACTGTATGTTTCTTGGCCAATTGTCAATATTTATCACAAGGTAGTCAGACCCTTTCTTTTTGAATGCCTATCTGCTTAGACAACTTTGAATGTGGCTGGGACTGGAATACCATGTAAAACATAAACAATATGTAACTGGAGAGTTGGGGTGGGAAACTATCCTGATGGAGTTCTGTGGTCATTACCACTTCATAGTAGTCTGAAGTGAAATTCTAAGTGTCTGTCCTAAGGAGGCATGATGCCAACTACTCACTTAATAGAGGGAAAGGAAGAGTCCCGATAATATATTTAGCTTAAGCAAGACAGCTGAGTATCTTAAGGCATCCTATTCAGCTTTTCCACTGGAAGAGTTTCTAGCATTTGGTTTGTGAGATTTTGTTCTCAGGAGTGTCCAACCCTTGACATTGCAGTTTGATGCCATCTAAAAATGTGCTGGACTCACACATAGCAATCCTGTTTGGGACGCCTGCAAGTCTAAATCTTCCTCTTGAAATATAAAAGTGTTCCCAGTCTGGCTTTCTAGCAGGGTCTCCATCCACAGCCCCTGGAAAGCTGCATGTGAATCCAGAGAAGCAACCAAGAGCTCGGTGCTTAGTTCTCACATCAGCAGAAGTAGAAATCACACCTGTAGTAGTATTTCTAGACTCTAGATATTCTCAGAAAAAATGAGGTAATGCCTGTCCAGGAATAGAGACTTGATGCCCAACACTGGGTCCTCCATAGTTAAGGACAAGAAGAGGGTCCATGGAGGAAATATTCATTACCAGGCATGACTCTCTAACCACAAACTCCTCATTCACAAACTAGCGGTGACTTATTCTTGCTTCATCTGGAAGTGCTCCCTGGCAACAAAAGGCTACCTAAGCATGACAGGATGCCCAATTTTGGATGTTTGAGAACTATCATCACCTTTAAGAGTAATATTATTATTTGACTTTTATATTCATATTCCACCATTTAGTTACATTTTGTTACCAAAGTAATATTTTCTAATTCACAGCATAATATATGCAATTAGCACCCTTTTGATACTTATCTGATTGTTTAATGCACAACGTTTGAAGTAGAAAAGTTATATTCTGAAAAATGGAATTCGTTTAAGGCTTAAAAGTTAACTAACGTCATTTATACTATGAAAATTCCTTCTTATTTCCCCCGTACATACTATATTTTAAGGGTTTAAAGAATAAAGCCAAACAATAAAAATGTTTTTATGAATCCTTTGAAATATTAATTAAAACAGTGAATTATCATGAAAGATGCTGACTTGGGTTTGTCCAGGAGAACAGACTTCTCTGAAAGCCTCACTTTCTATTAAGTCTTATGTTTAAATGTCCTATGAGAAATATATTCAATATTAGCAAAAGCAAGATTGTTAACTACAAAAAAGCTTTTTGTACTAATTAAGTGTAACTATTTTGAATATGCTGAGTACATTAAGACACTTGGATGTAACTGTACACTCAGATAAATTGTAAGTTTCAGCTAAAAGGCTGTTTTAAAAACAATAAAGTCAGAAGACTTTTTTTTCTCTAGACAGCTCTAGAATATTGTCAGAATCACAGGGACAAACAGACACAAATCTTCACCTATGTCTAATTCCTTGAAATAGATGGGAGCTCTGATACCAATATATTTCAGATGAGCAATATCTCAGCTATTAATTTAAAATATCTCCCTCGAATCATTCCTTTTGAGAATTTTCATCTGAAGGGTTTATCTTTAAGTCAGGTTTCTTGCTTAGGACACATTCTGGCAGCGTCTGGCCTACTTCTACAGCTTAAAATGTGTTCATTAAAATGAAATACATTAACATATAAGCCTCAGACAGGGAAGAAAGAATTGCCTTAAATAACTACCAAGGAAGTAGGTGTAAATGAAAACAGTTATAAGCTGAAAATTAATTCAAGCATTAATACTTTGGTACTAGACAGATTCCAGGCTAGGTGATTAATTATTCATTCAGATATGCTTGAAATAGCCTTATTATTTAAAGACAGAACAACAGAGAGATGAGACTGGTCAATCGAAGGGTAATAAGTAAGAATTATAAGTTAACATGCTCTGGTTTACAAGGTAACATAAGTTAATAAATATATGCTGTGAAAAAGAATGTTTCTTATAATCTTATTTCTAGAAAGTATATATTAAGTAAAAATTTTAATAATAGGTGAAAGGGAAGAGGAAAAATCACATTGTAAGTGCATGTAGTTTAAGCTGGCTGACATGACTCTCATCTGGAAAACATACATATGATGTAAATAAATATAGTTCATGTTATACAAACAAAAGCACGGAAAGGCCAGTGCATATCCCAAATTCAGGTCACATGCAAAGAACTGCCTCTTTCTGCAATGTGATTCTTGCTGTGCAGAGATATTTGGGGGCTTCGATGCTAAATTCCCCTGAGAATTTGCTGTAAAGCAAAATGCATTTTTGCTTACGTACACATCAAAGAGGGAAAGAGAGCTGGCAGTTGCTGAAGCAATGAAAACAGATTCCGTTCAGGCAAGATGGTAAAGACCTCAGTATGAAACTGGGTGGCTGCTGGGCACAGAAAGATGTGTGGATGTTTAAACAGGGCATCATAGGAATGGGTGGGAATTATCAGGGAAGCAGCCAGCCTGGGCATTTGGTGAAAGTGACCACACAGAATACATGGTGAAAGTAAGCAAGGATGGTCGGGTAACACCAGAGTGTGAGGAATTCAGCCAGATATGGGAAGTCATTGGACAGGGTAGCTTCTCTTCAGCACTGGCTAAGAGTCTTGCTATCAGTGCGTTTGCAACAGTGCCAAGGTGGAGGACTGAAGGCATCAGCAGCCAGGCTATAAAGGCTCAGCTAAAGGTTTTGTGGGGTGCCTGTTGTATTCTAAAGTAGGAAGAACAAAAACAACTGATAAAGTTTATACAGTCACATTTTCTGCTGTTCTATACGTGTGTGGAAATGGGTCCTTGCAGGCTCTAAATTCTTTTGTTATCAAAGTGTGTTTTTAAAAGTGAGCTTAGGGAAAACATCCAAAGTTACTTACCTGAGCTGGCTGGCGAGTCTTAGACTGGAAACTCCCAAAGTCACTTACCTGAGCTTTATCTGAACTAGCTGGTAAGCTTTAGATCCAGACTCAGTGAGACACTGTTCCTCAAAAAGGAGGTGAATGGTGACAGAGGAGGACAGCCAAAGTTATGTAGACACTGCATCCTGCTGTATACTGCAGAAGGTCAGCATCCAGTCAGTAAAGTTCACTAAACAATTGACAAGTTTGAAGTACTTCTCTGGGAGCTGAAGCTTCCTGTAGTAGACAAGTGGACCCTGTCCTATTCAGTGAGGCTAGGACTCTGGGAGAACACATTATTCAGACACAGTGGGGACTCTGCCCACCACATCCCAGCCATCAGAGTTACAGTGCATCATGAATTCTATCAACTGTACACACTTTGCTCATGAAAGCATGCAGAAGAGGGATTATTTAACGCAGGATGAGAAAGCAAGAGAGTGGATACCAAAACCATAACATGTTTGTTTGAAACTGTCATAGAAACCCATGATTACAAAAACCAACTAAAACAATTAAAAATAACAAAGCAGTCATAGGATGGGGAAGGCAATGGATTTGGAGTCTTTTTTAAATATTTAGTTTAATATGCATATGTGTGTGGTGTGTGTATGTGTGTGCTATATGTGTGTGTTGTGTGTAAGTTATGTGTGTGCCTGGTGTGTGCATGTGTACATGTGTGATGTCGTATGGGAGTCTATGTGTATGTTGTGATGTGTGTATGCTCTATGTATGAGTGTTGTGTGTGTTGTGGTGTGTGCATGTACACATATGTGATGTGTGTATGGGGGTCTATATGTGCGCTGTGAAGTGTGTGAGTGGTGTGTATGTATGTGCTGTATGTATGTCTTTGGTGTGTGTGTGCATGGTGTGTGTACACATGTACATGTGTGATGTTTGTATGGGGGTCTGTGTGTGGTGTGTGTATGGTGTGGTATGTTTATGCATGTATTATATTATGTGTGTGTGATGTGTTCTGATGTGGTATCTGTATTGTGTGCTATATGTATGTGTGTTGTATGATGTGTGTGTGTGTGTGCTGTATGTGTGTGTGGTGGTGTGTAGTGTGTGTATATGTGTCTGTATATATGTGTTGTGTGTGTATTGTGTGCTGTATGTATGTGTATGTTGTGTGTATATGGTGTAGTGTATGTATGTATGTATGTATGTATGTATGTATTTGTATGTGTTGTGTTATGTGTGTTGTGTGTGTATGCATGCACACATAGAAGTTTGTGAACATGTTTGCAGATTCCCATCAAGGCCCAGAAGAAGGCATCATAGACTAGGAAGCTGAAGTGACCTTATGTGGGTTCTGGAGACTGAACTCAGGTCCTCTTCCAGATTCTCCATCCAGCTGTTTTAAGTCAATACAGTCCTAGCACCTACCAGTTAAACCAGGCTTCTAATTACTCTTCTTGCGTTGACCAAATACCCAACAGAAGAAGCTTAAGAAAAGAGGGGTTTATTTTGGTTCATGGTTTAAAGGAATAAAGTCCATTTTGGCTGGGAATGTATGGAGGTTGGAGCTCTGTCCATTTGTGGTCACATCTGGGCAGATCAGGAATCCCCAAGTGACCAACTTCTGCCAGCACAAATTCCTCCTGATGTTCCACAGAGCCCCAAAGAAGAGCCCCAGCTGGGACCAAGCATTCAGACCCATGAGCCTATGGCGCAAACTGCACATCCAGATGATAACAATCGCCTTGAAAATTCATGTGGGGAAGACTTTTAGGCAAAATTCAGTGACATTTTTTCTGGCCAATAATGCTTTAAACAGTTCTGACACATGGAATTTCTATACAGAAGCATGAATGAGCCATGGCATGGTCCCTGTCACTCTCCCCCCCCCCCAAACACACACACACAAACTTGGTATCTCTCACAAGAGATGGTAGCAACACTGCATACCTGGCTTCTCAAAGGTGCCTCTATGTGTGCCAACGCTTATGTCTGGCAATATCTAAATAAGTAAATGTGCACTTGATTACTTCCTGAAATTTACTATTCTTTTTGTCTAATTTATGATAATAAAGGTCTGAAGTACATACAGCATTTGAAGTGTTTAAGCTCAAGGCCTGGGATATAGTAAGCACCCAGCAATGCTAGCCCTGACTTCAGTCATAGTGGCCTTAACTTGTCTTGTGTCCAGAGAATGGAGGTTAAAATTCTTCTGCTCAGTGTCCACACTCTCCAGCTCTGGGGGCGCAGATGCAATCTCCTTAGATCCACAGACTCATCTGAAATGACTAGCTACTTCTTTTATTTAAATCACTGTACGTTGACAATATTTGCTGTACCAAGGGGGCTCATGTTATTCAGCTCAACAAAGTCGCAAATAATATATATTTGAAAACAAGGGGTAGCTGATGTAAGCACCAGATGGCTCTGACATAAAATCAAGGGAGCTGCTTTTAGCTCTACCCCAGGGCTCTTAAAGCTGCCTTCTCAGGGCGCCTTTATGTGTTGTGGTTTATTTCTGAAGTGACAATAAAATCGGGAAGAGCAGAATGAAGGGAGCACCCAGCCTGGGCATGTTTAACAATCTGTTCTGCATACGAGGGAAGCATTGCCATCACTAGAATCAACAACATCTTGACACATGATTCAAACATCAAAAATATCCCAGAACACAAGATGCCTTTGCAACAGCGACAGAAAGCTGAAGTCAAATCCAGACTGGGCCCGATCCCTGAAAAGCTGTCGTCTTCTCTGAAAGTTGAGACCTGTGCAGGGCACAATGTGGGGCTTGGAAACTGAACCCCTAAGACCTCCATGATGCAATGCTGTATACATTGTGGCTGTTCGACAGTGAGCAATGTCAGGGAGGTGTCAGGCACAGAGCCACAGGAATGCTGCTGCTCAGGGAAGCCACTGCTCTACTGCTGTACACAGAGCCAATGGTGTCTGCAGATGTAGCCCTACCTCCAGAAGAGTAATGTTAAAATGCATGTGTGATGGGTTTATTGTAGTTTGTATATGCATCTGTATGTGTACGTATGTGCATATGTTTATGCATGTGTACATGTCTATGTGTGCATGTGTTTATGCAGATTCATGAACACATGTGTATGTATGCATGTGGAAGCCAGTGATCAGCATCAGGTGCCTTCCTCTGTCACGCTCCACCTTATTTCTTGAGACAGGGTCTCTCCTGAACCTGAAGCTGACCAATATGGCAAGATTACTGTCATCAAGCCCCAGGGATTCTGAAATTCCCACCACTCCTATTCTAGGCTTGTATAAATACACCACCCTATCCAACTGTTTGTGTAGTTACGGGTAGTTGAACTCAGGTCCTTGGGTTTACACAGCAAGCACCATTGGCTGAGCCATATCTCCAGCCACTATTCATAATATTTTGCTGCATGTTAAATTATCTCAATCCCAGTAGCTTCAAACCACAGTCAGTATGGGGCCCATGCTAGAAGAAATTTGCAATGAAAGCCAAGGCGGTAGCAACTCTGTCAAGGTGGTGTCTGTGTGTCCATTGTCTTCTCTTTGTCTGAGCTGGATTAGTTTTCTCCTGTGTGTGTGTGTGTGTGTGTGTGTGTGTGTGTGTGTGTGTGTTTGTATACATGTAATATATGCATGCATGTACACATATACAAAGGTGTGGTGCACTTGTCAGCCTATGCATGTGGAGGCCAAACAAAGGTCAACATTGGGTGTCTCCCATTCTCACCCTTCACATTCGCTTCAGAGTCAAGATCTCTCACTAAACCCAGAACCCATCAACTGGATAGTTGGGCTGGCCAGTAGACTCCAGGCAGTCTGTCTCCATCCACCCAGTGCTGGGATGATATATGAGCACCACTACACCGAGCTTTATACTTGGGTGCTAGAAATCTGACCCAGGTCCTCATTCACGTGTGGCAAGTACTTTATCGCTCAGCCCCATGACAAAGTTTTGTAAAATGTGCAGCCATCCTCAGTTCCATCTGGATCATATGAGGAAATATTCCATTTATTAATCTCTTCTGTTTATTTTTTTTTAATCATTGACATATCTAAGCATCTTTCCCTGTGTGTTTCGTTTCTGTGCTTGACTTTTCTTCCTTCCTCATTGATCAATGGTAAAACCAGAGTCTGGGCTTTAGAAGCCATTACCCAGACAGAAAAGATAATAAAACAGACTGGGAGTGGCAGAAAGAAGCAAGCCCCTTTTCTATTCAGTGATTTGCTGGACTGTTTAAATTCACTCTCCTTTGCAATCTTACCCCAAACAAATACTTCCAAGTCTATTAGCCACACCCTTTGGCCAATGAAAAAGTCAGATGGGTAGCATCAGACAATGCAGTGTCAATGAAATTCACATTAGGGTAAAGTTGGGCGAGGCCAGGGAGCTTGCCATCAAAGTGATCTCGACTTTAGCTACTGAATACATCAAAAGCATCAAAGTGTTCAAGAAGAAAAAGGTAAAAGCTGTGAGTCATGTCTCTCCATCTGTTATTAGTATCAGTTTTAGAAAACACTCGGAAGGGTTGTGCCAAGAATGAAAGCACTCACAGCCAGAGAGGCTCACTAGGCCCCTCTACATTATGTGGCTGTAGAATCTGTGGCATGTCTGACCAGCATCCAGAAATGGTACAGGAGGAATCAGCCACTAAGGCTGCTCTTCTTTTGGAAACTTGCATGTGATTTGTGTCTTTCCACTGGCTACAATTGCTCAAGTTACACAGATGTCTTTTACTTTGCTCTTCCAAACTGTGCTCTGCCCCAGAGTCTCCTGAGAGCCCCTGGCATAAGCACTGAGCACAGTCTCCAGAGGCAGGTGTTAGGATGGGACCTCTGCCCATGCCATTCTTATCTGTATTACTTGGTACAGGGTCTATTTCTCTTCACTCCCATTCTAAAGATGGTGTGACCACAATATCCATGTTTCTTCATCTGGTTGCTTTCACTGTAGCTGAGTATGTAAGGCTGAGTCATCTCTAGAGAGAGATTCATCCCTCTAGAACCCTGCAAGTCCAGAAACAAAGGAGCCATGTTTGCTGAAGACATCACAGTGGAGACTCCATGGGGTCACAGGTAGAGCAGGACACAGCTTGGGGAAATGTCTAGGCAGGCCAGGGTGCACTACTGCTTTACAAAGGGTCTCCTGCAATAGCTCACAGTCATTAGGCAGCCAGCCTATGGACAGCCCCTTCCTCACTAATCACCCAAAAGGCTCTGCCTCTCAAATGTCACAGATATTCCATAATTATATAATTCAGAATGTTGCATCATAATATACATACCACTGTGTCACCTTTTAAAATTAAAATGTCCTTCTTGGCTGTTGTTAAAAGTGTATGTTTTAGGATATCATATGTAGTTTATCTTAACTGTTGCCTATCTCCTGTCATTTACCTAGTAGCCCAGCATTTACATTGCACTTGACCTATGGTAGAGGGATTCTGTTGTCTTTTAAGTCTACAAATCCATAAATTACAGGTGAATTAAGCAACTGTACTCGTTACTGTCAGACTTTTATTTTGACCTTTGGAAATAAGCAAGCATTCATTCGTGGGAAATATTTTTGCCATAACAATTCAGGAATTTTTTAGATTAAAAAAAAGGGCAGGTCCATCTAATACTGTGCTTAAACATGGATTAAATGTGTTTAATCCATGGATTAAATAACTTGGGATTAGTAAGATTTGGAGGCTAAAGATCTAGTGTATCATTTTTAGAGAGAGAGAGAGAGAGAGAGAGAGAGAGAGAGAGAGAGAGAGAGAGAGAGGTATTTGCCTTTGGTTGTTTATGTCTTGAGCACTCATAAGTCTTAGATCCCTCTTCATAGATACAATTAATCACAGAAGTCATGAACTAAAAACATTTCCAGGACGCAATACCATATACTCAGCCTGGGAAGAGCATAGCAAACAAAACCAGGCTCAGATGCATGGTCAGAATACAAAATGAAAAGTGTGTCCATGGAGAAGAGACAGAAATGCCATCCTTATCCACCAAGAAGCAAGTGCTTGCTGCACTGGTCTCTACATGCAGCCTGGGCTTTCACTTCATGGTCTGGGTTTGTTGTGAAGACGCAAAGACATGAGTATGATCAATAGCACACACGTTTACAAAATGGAAGATGGTGGCTTATATCACAGCACAGGGGATGAGTGTTATAGACATACATGGAACCCTGAAGCCTGCTAACCAGGCAAGGTGAGAAACCCTGTCTCCAAAACAAGCATCATTGACCTCCCTATTTCACACATGTGTATATATACAACCCCACACACATTAACACCCATCATTGATCTGCACATGTCACATATACATGTATATCATGTATATATACACCCAGCCACACATTAATACCCATCATTGATCTACACATGTAACACAAATTTATATATATATATATATATATATATATATATATAACCAACATTGACCTGCACATGTCAGACACATATACATATATACCCCACACACACATTAACACCCATCATTGACCTGCACATGTCACACATGTACACATATGTACATCTATCATTGATCTATACATGTCATATACATATGAATATATATATATATATATACACACACATCATTGACCTTTATGTGCCACACACATGTATTTATACACTCACACAGACAGTAACACCCATCATTGACCTGCACATGTCACACACACACACACACACACACACACACACACACACATTCCCCAGGAATCTTCATTTTTCTACATAACTGTCTAAAATGTCTGATTTGGTGATGAATTTTTTAAAAATGAGATACCTAGCACAATAAATGAATGTATAGCATGCACAAACATATCACATGTATACACACACACACACACACACACACACACACACACACACTGCAGTGTACCAATTTTTGTATCTTTCCTCTGTGACCTAGGTGCAGTTTTTCTGCTATAATACAAGCACAGGCTGAATGTGCAAACCTCTCCAGATGCTATTTTAACTGTACAACTATAAATAACTAAGGAATAAAGATAAAGATCAGAACTAGTAATAAATAGGCATTTTAAGAATACTCATAGTTTTTTATACATATTGGAGATTATTTTTAATTATTTACTGTTTATTCCCAAGTCTTTTTCATACTGTAACCAAGACATTTCTCTTCTATTGTTGCTTCTATTCTCATGTTCTCAGGACTCAGAGTACCCTCAGGGCAGCCATACTGATCAGAGGAGGTCCTGCATTTGTGTTGTAGGAGTCTGGCAGGAGCCCACTGAGTTGAACTAATTGAATCCCCGAATGGTGGGGGAAACTTAAGAAGAGAAACTATTATTTTAAGCAGCCATAGTGTGCCTGCTTTACTTAACAACTGGTTAAATGCCCAGGACCACTCACGGAGTGTGTAGCAGAGATGAGTGCCGTGTGTCTGCAGTTTGGTTTTATGGTCTATTTAATCTTTCTAGGCCCTTTTATAAAGGTACTTAGTTTGAAAGAATAAAATCCTCAGATTTTGACTTTGCAAATTCCAGCCCTTTCTTTTGTTTTTCTTTCTCAGCAGGTCCATCCCATATTGTTTGTGCATTTATATGTACTCGCCCAAGCTTAAGTGATAATTCACGTTTCTGATCTACCTGACACAACGCAAAGACTATTATGAAACAAAAGTTTAACTGGGCTAGGTTAAAGAGACCAAAAAGAAAAGCTTATGAGAGTCACTAAAAATATAGTATTTCCATGCTTTAAAAACATCTATAAGTTACAGTTTGGGGACAAACAACATGTACTTGTATTATAAATTAAGAAATTATTGTTTGTTATGTTAGATGCTAATGTTTACAGTTGGTTGCACAGCAAGTCTTTAGTTTTCAGACAAATGTACAGATATGCTTCATTATAGAATATGACATCTGTAATTTTGTTTGAAGTGATTCTAGATAAAAAAAAAAAAAGTAGACAGAGATGTGAGTACCAAGATCACATTTGATAAATCATTATGATAAAAAAAATCAAAATGATTTTCAAACATATGTGGTTAGTACATGTGTCCACCAGATTTCCATGACAACAAGAAATACTGGAGACAATCATCTTACAAAGAGGCTATTTTGGCTTATGATTTTGGAAGTCCATGGTGGGTTGGTCTTGTTTGGAGGTATGTAGTGAGGTATTATATTATGGTGGTGAAAGACAAGACAGCTTATGGCCAATGTGATGACTAATTTTACCATCTTGATGGGATGTAGACTCACCTTGGAAATAACTCTCTGGACATGTCTGTAATGAATTATCTAGATTAGTTGATTAATGTGGGGAAACCCACCCTCCATGTGGTACCATTCCATAATGTTCCAGGCTTAGTAAAAAGGAACCACTGTGCTGAGCACAAACATCCCACTGGCCTCTACTTCCTAGCTGTGAATGCAACATCCACCTTTAGTTCATTCCATCATGGGCCATATCCCATAATGCTATGAATCAAAATAAACCTCCTCTCAAGTCCTAAAGTTCAAAATAAACCCACCATCACAGATGCCATTTCTATTGTGGAAAGCAAATTCAGTTCTTGGTCAGTGCGAGACTAGACATTGAACTCTCTGATTGAGGACTGGATACAAAGAGAAATAAGTTCAGAGCAGGAGAGTTTGGCTCCATCATGGACAGAATCTGTGAGCCAAGAGGGGAAGGGCAGATTCCAGAAGGAACCATGGGAACAGGACAGGCTGGCAGGTTTGTGTCACTCCAAACCTCCTGGGGCTCCTTTTGAAGCAATGGGGCCATGGCACAGCATGCAGGAAGTCAGACCTGCCAAGGACAGCTGTTCTCTTGGCTTAGTCAAGGAAAAACAACCAAGTTCCCAGGAAAAGCCATAGGGTGACTAAGGTGGGGGCTGCATGACCACAGAGACTTTAGAACTCTGTTCCTCTTCAACTTCACATTTGAGGAGAGCAGTCATCCCAGCACTGTGCGAGGAAGTCAGTGCCTCAGACACTTTCTCTGATCCTCCTTAAGGAGAAGAAAGGCACCAAGTAAAAACAGCAAAAGAGCAACATGACTGTGGTCAGGAAGAACTGTGGGGAATGGCTCCAGAACACCCACCAGAGGTCAGGGAAACGTTTCCAAACTAGCCTCCTAAATCATGGTGTCTGTCTTCAAACAATACGCTTGTCCATGTGGAGAGACAGCAGAAAGCAGCCCCATCCTGACTGTTTTTGAGCCTACTGAAAAGACAGGCTTCGGCTATTCTGTGCTGGTCAGAGCTCTGGAGGGAATGGGATGCTGAGAGGCAGGAGTTCACATGCTGAATGAACAGTGAGGCACCAGAGTAAGTGAGTCTTGTGAGTGATGCCCATTACAAGCCAAAGGTATTTTGGAGGTGTCTCTGATTCCACTATTTCTTCTGAGGAATGGTAATGGTGAGGCTCAGGCAGATGAAACACCATCTCCTGATTCCCAACCCAATGGAAATAGAGAGTAAAAAGACACATATGCAGGGTACCACTCAACCCTATGAACAGTCAGCTAAAGCCAAGTCCCCCAGGTAAACACGAGGGCCAGTGAGCTCCCTGCCCTTTTCCTTGGAACCACTTAATTCTTTGAAGAATGGTGGCCGAAGGTTCAGGATATTCTAAGGAGCATGGGCAGCATGTTCTCTTTCTCTTACATTGCATGCACCTCTCTACCAGTGTGGAAAATGAGTGTGTTCTGATGTACCTGGAACCATTGTGTGTGTGTGTGTGTGTGTGTGTGTGTGTGTGTGTGTGTGTGTGTGTGTGTTATGTGACATGGCAATCACCTTTTCTGTGATTATTTTCTTTCTCACAAAATGTTAACTTCACAAAATCAGGAACATTTAGCGTTCTTCACAATCTCATTTTCAGGAACTAAAATACTCCTGGGACAACAGTCATACCTGATAACTACTTACTAGATGAATGGGAACACAAGTGTGCCAACATGAACTCCTCTGTGGGCTTATGTGAAGAGTCTTTGAAAAGTAAAGACCTTAGTAAATCTTTTTTAATGTGTGAATTCTAACAGTGACATCTAACCAAGATAATTGCTGCTCTGACCATACCATAATTTTTCCATTCTCCTTCAGCTAATTATAAAATGATTTGTTACAACAGAGAAAAGGCAGATAATGCGGGGGAGGCATAAAGATTGAACATAAACATGTCCTAATTGCAAAGTTTCTGTACAGACACAAAGGAAACAAGTCTGATCTTAGACAAGCTGGACCCCAGAGAACGAAGCTCTGTCAAACCCAGCATATCTGCATTTTCCTTGGTCTGGATCCTTTCAGAAGAAGTCGTTAATTCTGAGACCTTTAATCATTCCAGAAACAATTTACTGGAGCAAAATATCAGTTATGATTGATTCTTACCCAAAGTACATATTTCAGAGAAGCAAGATTTTCTTATGCACACAAAATTAAACTCCTGGGACATGAAGGAAAGTGGATGAATTGGAGGAAGTGTTTAGAATACCATGAGATCTTAGATTTTATAAGAAGTCCAACCTGCCCCTAGAGGTGTTGGAAATGTGGCTGCTGCATCATATGTGTGTCAGTGCGTGGCAGAAAAGAGAGAGGCTATGTCTATGCTCAATATTCTGACCTATAAACATCTGAATGATTAGTAACTTAACAATCCCTGAAAAAAGTGGGCTGAAGACCACCACCAGTCTGATGCCAGGAGGCCCAGACAGGGAGATATCCTAAGATGATCGCTAGTCCAGCACCATGAAGGCCTGGGTGGGGGGAAGGCAATCATGCTTGAGATGACCCCTGCCCAGGGCCATAATGCACAAACCAGGCACAGCACTCCCGAGACCACTCCTGAGATGAGCCCAGACATTCAGAGACCCCAGGAGTCACTAAGAGGAACTAGTAAGTGGTGGAGAAATGGAAGAGAAAGAGAAACAGAAAGGTGTGGCACAATGAAGAGAGGCAGAACTGGCTTGAGGGAAGTGAGGGACAGCCTGATGTGAGTAGTCAGTAATACCACCTAGGATCATAGTGGGGTTCTGGCCCATGCTGCCACCAAGAGCCATGTCTGACTCCATGGCCCTCCAGCAGCAGGGGTCTGTTACCACCAAAGGCCAGGCAGATGTTCCTGGTAGGGCCTGCCATCCAGAGAAATGTTGATGTCTGAGGACTGTGCAGAACTGGCCCTACCCCTCACCTGGGCATCGTGGGAGAGCTGACCCTAGAGTTGTGAGCT
Source organism: Arvicanthis niloticus (assembly GCF_011762505.2). Classification (NCBI taxonomy): domain Eukaryota; kingdom Metazoa; phylum Chordata; class Mammalia; order Rodentia; family Muridae; genus Arvicanthis; species Arvicanthis niloticus. The sequence continues at coordinate 132,664,741 of NC_047661.1, forward strand.
ATCCCCAGGGGCATGAATGTGGGAGGTCTGGTCCTGCAACTTGTTTGTCCTGTGGCAGCATGGGTGAGGGAAAGATACCCTTCTCCACCCTGCCCCCTGCCATCTATGGCAGGTGAGAGCACTGGCCCTGGATGTGGGAGTTGCAGGTGAGCCAGACCTGAGGCCCTGCCTTTTGTCTGCTAGATGGTGTTAGGGAGAGACACCCTCTTCCCCTCACTCACCATCTGTGGCAGATAGGCAAGCTGACCCCAGGATTATGAGGGTGGGAGAACTGGCCATGTCCCTCACTGGCTGCAACACTCAGGGGAGCAGGCCTTGTTCTTCAGTTGGGCATCAGGGTAAAGCTGGCCCTGGTTGTGGGAGTTGCAGGTGAGACAGTCACCTAGGGTGTGAGAAAATGAAAGCCAGTGGATTGACCGTCTCAGATACCTCTCAGGCCCAGATCCAGGGCTTTGAATTGACCCACCCCAACATCTACACCATCTATGAACTGCTGGAGTGCATGAAAAAGCCAGGCCTACAGATCAAAAACTACAGGATCTCCATGACACAGGGCAACAACAAGATATGCAAGCGGAATCTTAGTGAAGATCCAGTATTAACAGAGTAACAGAAGCCAGAGGCCCATACCAGTCCAAGGAGTCATTGCAATGAAGTGTGCAAGCAAAGAAATGTGGACAAAAGGGAATTCTGTGAGATACACTGTGACATATGAGATTGGTTTTTTTCTCTGTTGTGGAGAGGTTTCAAAGGTAGAGGGTGGGTACAAGTGGAGGGAGAGATGAATGGAATTGGGTTACATTTTGAGAAAAAGAAGTCAAAGAAGTTTCTCTGTGTGCATGTGAATATGCATGTGCATGTGGGTGGGTGTGTGCATGCATGTGTGCACAAAAGCACATGTATGCAAAGGTATTTGTGTGTATAAATGCCCAGGTATGTGTGTTTATGTGCATGTGGCAGCCAGAGATTAACCTCAGAACCATCTACCTTGATTTTTTTCCTTTATGTATGTGTGTGTCTGTGTGTGTGTATGTGTCTGTGAGTGTGTGTGTGTATGTCTGTGTGTCTGTATGTGTTAGAGACAGAGAGAGAGAGAGAGAGAGAGAGAGAGAGCGAGAGAGAGAGAGAGAGAGGAAATTATAATTTAATTACATTTCTCCCTTCCCTTTCCTCCCTCCAAATCCTCCCATATAGCCCTGGAGGCTCTCCTTCATATTCATGGTGTCTTTCCCTTTCACTAATTGTTATTGTATGTATATAAGTATAAATATATATACACATGTGTTCTTAAATATAACCTATTCAGTCTGTAAAATTTTACATGTATGTACAAGACTGATAATTTCATAATTTCATACTGGACCATCAATTAGTGTTGTCTTCCCACGGGAAGACCACCTCTCCCATTCCCAGTCTTTCTCAGTTGCCTAGTTCTTTGTGTAAGGTTTGAGGCCATAGGCTTTTCCTCTGCCCACTTTGCCATGTCCATTGTTGTTGTCTTTGTTTATCTCATGTTTAGGAGGACATGTTGGTGCAACTTTATATAGGCACTTTCTGATGTTAGTAAGAAACAAATCTCACAGCAAACTCCCTGGTCCTCTGGTTTTTACAATCTTTCAGGACCCTCTTCCACAATGTTCCCTGAGCCTTAGGTGTGGGAATGTGTATGTATCTACTGGGACTGGGATCCACAACTCTGAATTTTCATTGGTAGTGTTTTCTGTAATGGTCATCATCTGTTGCAAAGAGAAGTTTCCTTGTTGAAGGATGAAGACTATACTTATCTGTGGGTATAAGGGCAGATGTTTACAGATTGTTGTTGTTAGGGATTATTCTGGTTTAGTAAGTTAGTGGTTATAGATACCCCTTCAATAACCATGACTTCATTAGCACTGATAGATGACTAGGTATTGAGTACTAGATATAGTTTTTCCCCTTGTCAAGTGAACATTAAGTCCAAGTCCAACTAGAGATCAGTTGGTTACCACCACGGTATGAGTATGATTACTGAACCATTAAGGTTATTGTGCTGGGCTTGACGTGGTTCACAGGCATCATGGATCAGTAAGACTGGGGTTACCTCAATCCTTTGAAGGCTTACATAGAGATTTCTCATACTATGACAGCTAGTTCTGAGACAAAGGGCAGTCCGGTTAGATCCAGCCCTGGGGGCTTCTGTTTCTGACGTGCACGGTGTCTTCAGCACTTTACCTTCTGCCTCTGAGGGTAACCAGAGATGGCAGCAATTAGACAATGTGCTTTGAGAGCCCTGGGTGACAACTCATAAGAAGTCTTCATGTGTCTGCTGTTGGGATTTTGCTAGGTGGTTTGGACTGTATCATACCAAATGAAAAAGATTCCATTAAAATTCTAAGTGTGTATTTTTATACATGGACTTATGTGTATTATAGGGGTGGAGGGTTGTTGTTGTTCTGTTTTGTTCTTGTTAATAGTTGACACTATTAACTCGTGGCTTTTCCAGATGTTCTTATATTATTTTATTCATCAATCTTCTGCATTTACTTCTCCGTCTTCCCAAATGAGTGCTCCTTCTCACACTCCTCGTGACAGACAGACCACTTGTATCCTAGCATTCCCCTTTACCCTCCATCCATCTTCTTCTATATCAACCTTGAATATTGACACAGGTCTCTCTCTGGCCTGGAACTCACTGATAGGTCAGCTCAGTGGCCCTGGCACTGGGGTTGCAAGTATGCATCACTGTATTAACTGTATGTAGATTTGGGGTTTAAACTCAAGATCTAATGCTTAAAACACAAACACTGTGCAGATTGAACTGATATCCAGAATCCTTAAAAGCAGGTTCTTGTCCACTGTGAGTATTGAAAATCTCCCGTTTCCTAGTGGCTATACCTGAAGAGGATACAACTGTCAAACCCAACTTTATCTGCACAGTTTCTGCCCAGACTGGAGGCTCAGCGAGCTTCCTCTGACCACCTACTCTCCTGTCTCATCACTAAAGGTTTCAACCATATATCATTTAAGTAAATAATATTTCCTAATGTTCACTTTTCCTGAACCATTTGATGGTGTGTATTTTGGCAATTAACATCAGCTTTGATTCAAATGTGTCTAGAGGCTGTAAGTGATAGGAGATAATATCTATGCTAGGAGGAGGCTGAACACTTGGTCTTTGGAGTGAGTACTGTCCAAGTACCTTGCATTCAGCATCTGATGTGTCCTCATGGGCTGAGTACCTGTATCTTTCTGAGGCTGGAGCAGCTCTTGGGGTAAACGTGTGTGTGTGTGTGTGTGTGTGTGTGTGTGTGTGTGTGTTGCGTACTTACTTGCTTAGCATACTTGGCCAAGTCACATGTGCGTTGAGCCCTGTTTTGTCACCTACATATAGAAGAAAAACACATACTATCTGCTTACTTTTTACCACAGTGGTGACACTGGGTAGATTAAACACCTCTGAACTTCAGTTTATCCAGCTGCAAAACAGGAAAAATAACATGTTACCTTATAAGGTAATTGTAAAAACAAGATAATCTGTCTAAAGATTGGAGCACAGTCCCTGATACATGATAGACATTTTATAGATAGTTAATGTGATGGATTACATGTGTATTGTGTACCAAAGATTACAATCATTAATGTCTCCTACCTGGTGACAGCCCGGAATGGAAAATTTGGAAGATTATGAGTAGGGAAAAGTCTGAATAGATATGGCTGACATGATATCAAGAAGAGTTTTTAATTCTACTGAAATTCAATTTGCTCTGGAACAGCACACAGCAAGGTACAGTAGGAAGAACATTCTGAGGCTGTCTTCCCACACTTAGAATAGAACATCAAGTAGCTGACAGATCAATCGCTACCAAGCAGGGATGGTTCAGCACCTAGACCACAGTCAGAACTCTGTGTGCCAGATCAGGGCTTCTGTGTGAGCTGATGACAGTCATCTAGCTCCATCTGCAGCCTTTGTTCATTAGTACACTCCACCAAGACTACTGCTTATTAGCTGTCAGGGGCAGAACACAGAGGAAGGATGCAGTGCCCAGTACAGCTTGAACTCTGCAGGGAAGAGTAACAAGGCCCCTGCTGCATTTGTGGGGCCTCAGCTGTGCTCCATAGCTGGAAGGCCTGTCTACAGAAGGTTTTTTTTTTTTTTTTTTTTTTTTTTGGCTGGCTTCTGCAGTTATTGTCAAATAAGTTTCAAGGAAAAGAAATTCTCTCCATATTTCCTCTAGATTGGAAGGAATTATATCCCTTTGAAACCCAATTTTTTGTGTTGATTTCAAAGTCAATATCCCTTTTAAATCTTGGGGGATTTCCCTCCTCCGTGTGTGTGTGTGTGTGTGTGTGTGTGTGTGTAGCTCTAATGAAACTCTGGCACGTGAGTGCAGCTGCGAGCAAGCTGGTGACACAAGGCCTTTGTTAGTAATCAAGCCTAAAGTTTCACACACATGCACATGCATGCACTCAGGCACATATACTATATGCACATGCAATCCTGCACATGCACACATGCACACAAACAGACACATGGACACACGTACACATGCACGCATGCATGAACACACATGCACACTCACATTCACACATGCATATGCACATGCACACACACATACACACCAGCATACACATGAATGCACACATGCATGCACATGTGCAAGTGCACACAGACACAAGGACACACATGCACACATGCATGTGCACTCATGTACACATATACACACATTTATATATACATGCACACATGCACACACATGCACATAAGCGTATACATGCACACACACACATGTATACACACATACACACATGAACAGAAACACACACGAGCACACACAAACCTGAAGAATAAACAGATAAACTCCCATTTATGAAGACATAGCTATTTGCGGTCAGTATGCTAAATGGCTGATATCTATTCTTATTTACTCTCCCCATGAGACTTCACCTATGCTCATAAATGCACAGACTGTCAGTAGAGGCTACTGCATTCTGGATCCAGGACTTAGACATAGTTCAATTTTCCTTAAATGCTCATCCTTAATCGCCTTGTGTTGGAAATAAAGCCACTCAGGGAAGTATGTAAGCTAACCTAATATTTACATATCAGAGCCCTGCGACCCAGAGCTTTCATGATGCCCTACCCTCAGGCTTCCAGAGAGATGGAAACTAAATTTTCTGGCTGCATGAAAACATCTATCTGTACTGAGAAGAGGCTCCTACCGTTGGGCATCAGCTATGCTTATGAATGCGGACCACTCACAAGTCCCTTCCTTGAGGCAAAGCTATGATTCCACCCTCTGCTTCTCTGTCAAGCCTTCTGATGCTTTGTAGACCTATATAAAAAGGGAAACCACAGGGCTCATATTGGGTCCCTATGTTGTCTTCTGTGTCAGCTTAGAGCCTGCCTTCTGTGCCCTTATCTATGCTAACCTTGGTCCTGGCAGAGCTACATGCTCTTCATCCTACTGCCTCAGCGCCACAGTGAACAGCAATCAGATCTTTCAGTGAAACCATGGCAACCAAAAGGATTAATTTCTGCCTTGTCTCTGTAGCTCAGTCTTGTTATCTCTCCACAGTCCAAAAGATAACACACACACACACACACACACACACACACACACACACACAAAACACCACTGCATCATAACATAAAATAACATCCTAGGATCCAAATATGACCTAAAATACATAAATACATAGTCATGAAGGAGCTTGTCATCACAGATACCAGGCCATGTATGTAGTGAACAATAATTAGCATAATCTACAGAAAGATTCACTGCCAGTGGCTCACTGTTTCTTGGTGCTTTCTTAAATAAGATGTCTTCTTGTCCTGGACAAAATTACATTTAATAAAGAAAAATATTCTGTTTCTTTACACTGTCTTGTTTTCTGCATATCTGTCTAAAATGCCTGTCTGAACTTCTCTTTACCTTGTTTTATGTACAATCAAAATTGCCCCTCTGTCACAGCCTATCCCACAGTCCCACAGTGGCTTTGGTGATGCATGGTGCCCTTACCCTCCCAGGTGCACTCTGATACTGCAGGTAACGAGTGAGAAGCAGACTCTTGGGGCCTCTGTGGCTCATCAAGAGAGTGCACTCCACACCTTGAGAAAGATATTTCTCTGCTCACAAGTTGATGACTAAGGTGCAAAACAGTGGCTCCCATCTGATCCCTATAAAAACAGTGGCATTCTTGAAAGCTAAGCACTCTCTGTAAAACCACCATTAGCTGCCTGAGTTTTGTACGTGCAAGGCCTTACTGAGCTGTGTGCTTCTGTTTTGATAACACTCACTGCAATAGTTGAACATTCTTTCCCTGACACTCAGCCCTATAGTAAAGCCAGAAATTGTACCTGCTGTTGGCTCAGAACAGAGAGAGAGAGAGAGAGAGAGAGAGAGAGAGAGAGAGAGAGAGAGAGAGACTGACTCATTGCAAATCCTTCTAAAATCTATTACAGAAGCTTCCTGAAATGGCAGGGGTTGAATCTGCCTGTTTTGCAAGAGTTGATTCTGCCTGTTTTCCAGACTGATGAACAGAAGTCGTTGGTACAAAGGCTTCTAGTGGGGGCCCAACTCTTGCTTTGAATGCTCTGCTGCAGTAATTGCTGTAATTGCAGTAATTACAAATGCAGCAGAGTGTTAGCAAACGGAAATTCAAGACACAGCATCTCCTGTCTCTATCTCAATTAGCTCCTGACCAAAACCTGACTTCTAACCTCTTTAGGTTTCTTTTTTTCACCTGGAATGGCATCTGTCTCATAGACATTGGGCGAGGAGAATGTGATAATAAATATTATATACTAAGAATTTATACTTTTCCAATTTTAATTAACAGTAATAAGTTTTGCTATAACAGACACTGAATAAAATAATTGCTGAACTATTGTATCAATGTCCCATAAACAGATCTAGAATCGATTTAATTGAGATAGTCAATTTGACTATTACTCAACAAGATTTTCTAAACTATTGGTTTTTCCATTTTAAAAAGAGTGGCTAGTTATCATGTGTTTATAGATAAAAGGGAGAGTATCATTGTGGATAGTTTTTGTCTGTGCTAAAAATGTATGCCTATAATTTTACATAAATCAGTCCAGAATTAAACTATACTTTAATTTCTTTCTTAAGACAATTGTTGTATCTGGATTTGTAAGTTTGTAACGTAAACTTTACCTCAGTCAGAACTGCTAAGATGCATATGTTCACTGTTTTAATTGTGAATGTTAATGCCCAGTTACTTTCTAAGTAGGCTGACTGTATCTGTGTAGTTCTCACACCTCCATCTTTGCTTCTGTGTGGCAAATACACTCCAGTTCCAGAAGTTTACTGAAAACTCCTTACTGAGTCCCAGGTGTTGTTTCCACTCCTGTCTAGGCAGTGACATATCCCCATCCCTGCCCCCACTTGCGTATGTATGTTGTGTCCTTAATCATCTCCCACAACCTACAAAATAAGGACTTTTAGCTACATTTCGCAAATGAAACACTGGGGCTCAGAATTTCCTTAACTTCTGGTCCTCCCACAGATGAATGAAGGCAAGTGAGGGATTTCATTCTGGTTGAGCTGAGTCCTTTGTAACTAAGGATTTTCTGACACCCAGGAACTACCCCAGGTCTCACCTGCCACAGCCTGGCCACTGGGATCCCTGCTCCCAGAACTTAGATTCACCCTAGTGTCTCATTGGTTTCTTGATGCCCAGACATACATGTGAACTGTAGATTTTTATGGTCAACAAAATTCACTGCTTATAATTATTTCTGTTGATAAACTCATATCACTAGGGAACCTAACTTGTCTGACTGTATCTGAGAACAAACAAATCCCAAATTGGCTGTGAAGCAAAATCCACAGAGTGTATCTGGATCTTGCCTGCAATACTTCTTGTGCACCAAATTCTTGTGTTCTTTTACAACCTATTCTGTGAGACAATGTGGCCTTACCTAAGCCTTTTAGCTCTAGACAAATAAACGTGGTGAAGAGATAGTTCTGTCTTACAGCTCTTTGGCTCTCCGGTCCTTCCATTGAGATGAAATCTTTGCTTTATACCGCTGGTCTCTCTCAGTGAATTTACTGATTGGTGTTATGAACTCAAAACAATGAAAACAAACAGTTGAGAAAGTGAAGTTCAATGGCCAAGTTATTGAGCATAGAAGCCTCTTTTATTGCCCTACTGAACGTTGCCCATGAATAAAGACTCCATTAGGCTTTTTGTCTGAACCATGCAAGGGTTGTCTTTCTTTTTTTGACTCAAAGAACTCTTTCATCTGAGTATATACCATAAGCTTCTATTAATAAATTTATTTTATAACACTAAACTAAGATTTCCAAGATGTCATGGGAGAAATATTTTAAATTTAAAAACATAACAATTATGAAAATTTTCTAAGATTTTTCGTCTTACCTATGTCCACTAGAAGATTTTTCTCTATTGAGACTTTATGTAAAATTTTGTTAATTCCTATGATCACTAGAACTTTAATGAAATCGTAAAATGTTCTTATATTTCAAAATTTTTCAATCACATGGCTCCCACTGTCTGACAGACAGGTGGCTGGGCTTCAACACTTGAACCATAGTTTATAATCTTTCAGCATCTGAGAACATTCTTTTCAGTGAACACTCCCAGATCTGGTTATGATTTGATTTAGCTGTCGGAAGATCTTGTGGGACCTATTGGCTCAGAACAGAAACCCAGGGCCTGGAGAATCAGCCTGCTCATGGGATGAACACATACTTGGATTGCTCAACTAGCTGGACTTCAAAAGTATTTTCTTTGGAAGGCTAACTTTATAGCTCCTGCCACATGACGGTTTTGTGGATTCGTTGATTTTTCACTGCCCTATGAGAAAAAGAGAGTCCACAAACAGTGGCAAACCAAACACATGCATAGGTAAAATATGCATGCATATGCATGCACGCACACACACATACACACTTGCATGCAAATGCACACACATGCCCCTTACACATGCATGCATATTATGCACACATACATACACAGATGCACACAAATACACACAACACATACATATTCATGCATTCATACTAATTCATGCACACACACACGTACCATTTACCGCTTTTTTTTTTCCTGCTGAGCTAGTATCTACCATGGGAAGTTGCACATGTGGAAATCTGCACATGGGTTCCTGGCTACGAGGTCTTGCATTGGGTCTCAGCTTTCACTTTCATGATTATGTCATGATTACTTTCAGTATAGTCAGTTACAGGAATTAGTGCTGTCTTTTTGCTACTGTGAAAAAATTGTGATAACCAAGCTCTATTGTGGAAATAAAACATGGCTGATGCCTTGGACCACATTACCTCAAAAATGCAAGTCATCCTACTATTTAAGTTCTGCCTCGTTAGCAATAATCCCTAAGGATCTTTTGCTATTTGTAAGGGTTTGTTTAGATTACCAGCAACAGTGCTGGCCTTTGTATAAGGATTTTCATTATCACCAACACATTCCACCTGAAAAGACTTCCTTTTAAAAAGAAGGTTAAAGGGTGGAAACCTAGAGTAAAGGTGTAGCAATGATTTTTAACACTATGCAGTTTGTTAGACACTTACGAGAGGGTTGCCTTGGTAAGTAGGACCTTATGACTCAGACAGTCCAATTGTGTATGTGTTTTATGTGTGTGTGCACAGTGTATGGGTGTCTTATTCTTGTTTCCTGTTGCTGTGACAAAATTCTGAAGAAAACCAGCTTAAGAGATAAAGGGCTTGTTTATTTGGCTCACAGCTCCAGAGTACAGTCCATGAAGGTGAAGTCAAGGCGGTAAGAATTTGAAGGAGCTATATGCATTATGTCCACAGTCAAGAACAGGAGAGTCCTAAATTAATGCTTGCTTAATGCATGCTTGCTAGTGCACAGCTCAGTATCTTTACTTTTATACGATTCAGGATTCCCTGTCTAGGGGATGATACTACCCACAGTGGGCAAGGCAAGTCTTATCACCCCAATCAATGTAATTAAGACCATTCCAGCAGACACACCTATAAGCAACTTAATCTAGACAATCCCTCACTATGACTCCCTTCCCAGCTGATTCAAGTTTGAGTCAAGTGGACTGCACTCACCACACAATGGATAAATGTGTACTTTTTATTCAGAAACATAAAAGCAGACATGACTGGGCAGCTAAGCAGTCATGTTAAGTGTTTGTAAACTATGAGATTTAATCTTTAAAATGACAAGCGGGGATAAATTGGAATTTTCCCACAACTTACGTTTTTAGTACACACTAAGCAAATTTTGACTGACCACTCTGTAACCAGTGTCCACTATCAGAAAACAGCATGTGTGTGAATTCTGGCATTTTTTTTAGCACATTAGTCATCTAAGACATTTTAGCATTTTAGCAGAAGAAAAGTCTTCAGACTTGACTGCCTGAAAATTCCAAGGGCAGGTCCTGAACCTTGGCATAGTAAATGTGATGCTGTAAACCAAACTAGAAAAATCTCCTGGATCTTAGCTCAGTATAGGAGACAACCTAAGAGCCAGCACATCACAGGGCTCTGTCAGCCTCAGACACAAGGTTTTATTGATTGTTCTGCAGTCAGGAAAGTTGCACATCAGAGTCCCACTGAGTACGTGTTGCATGCTTGCTGATTGTCTCTATGTATGATTAATGCACACAATGTTTTTCTTTTCTTTCCTTTTCCCTTTTTGTAGAAATTATTGAGCCTACTACCTCTAGTCCTGTCACAAGTCCAGGTCAGTATCCACATACATTTACAAAGTATGTCTGGGTACTTTTTCTGTCAACCAAGATTTCTGTATTGTCACAGAAACACAACCAGTTGCTTCTGGGCCACAGGCATGGGTGTGGCTCTGGTGTCTGTCACTTGTCTTGTCTCTCTGTGATGTGTTCTCCTTCTGCGTCCTATGAGTGGTGTCTAACCAGGTTGTTGGTGTACATCGTTACTTCCTATTGTACAGTTTGTGTCACACTCAAACCATTGTGAGCCGAATAGCTACACTTTGCCTTCACAAACAGAGCTGTAAAGAATTTAGAAAAGTTTCTTAGTAGCTATTTTAAAACTATTTACTTTAGCTTGGTATTACATTAGTATAAAAATCATTATGAGGCAAGAAGGCATTTAAAGTTTCCAGTTGGAGTCATCTGGGAAAGGCATGTTCTCCCATTCTCTGTATTCCAGGAGGAGATTTTGGTCTCTTGAAACTGTCAAGGCAGAGGACTGACTTCAGCTATCGGCCTTTATTTCCAGATTGTTCCCAGTTCCACTGCAGACATTTATCTGGACAGATGGACCATTGCTATAAGAGTGTTTTTAAGAGGTTTTTTTTCAACTGGGAATATTTCTGAATGACACAAAAAAATCAATATAAAAGCTACTGATATGAGAAACAACCTTTATCTTGTTACATAGAAATTTAGTGCCTTATTCAGAACCTTGGATGCTGGGTATTTAAAGAAGAAGGTCAAACCTGCTGAAGTTGTTAACTTTAAAAAACTCACATGGACTTCTATAACCATTGAGTTAAAGGGTTCTGGATGTCGCCTACAAGGAGGAGGTATAAGTTAGTTAAATAGTTGTTTTTCTCTTGTTCCATAAATGGCACTAAATTTTAGTCTAAAATGAGATTTGCTGATCTGAGAAACTGAGAGGTTTGGAAAGAAAAAATGTATCTCAAATTGTAATCAATCAAAAATGCTTTAAATTGGCTTGGGTGATTATGAATGCCCCACCCCCACAGTGAGATGAACTACATTGGGCTTATGATTAAGTATTTAAAGAGTCTCATAGTGCAACACTGTCTGCTCAAATTACAGGATTCATTTTTACAACCTCTCAAAATGATGCATATTTGGATAGACTGTCTAAAACTATTTTACCAGAGGTGTATACAAAGCTTACATGACACTATTAATTGCAGTATTCTGTTTTGGATGGGACGAATAACTCCTCAAGTTTGAGCTTAATATCAGTTGAAACTATGAACTTATAACAACTTATAAAAGATCTGATTACCATGAGTGCCTGTGACCTCCAAAGGGTGGCATGTACCCAAGTGTATGAGGTCTTAAAATTAACTGTATGCATATACATTTTGATCTTATTTTGTCTGTCAATTCTAAACTTATTAAGTTATTTTCATATATTTTAGTGAGCTAGTGTGTAGATAAAATATACACTTGCTTCCTTCTTTAGCCATGGCCTTATTTCTTAGATAAAGACTTGCTAATTTAAAAAGTTAAGATACTTTCCTCATTAATCAAGAAAAGTGGGGTGCACATAATTTTTTAAAGTGGTGTCTAGTGGCATCTAAGTATATACTCACTTTCTGTGTTTGGGGTAGAAATTATATAAGACAAATGAGCCAAGAGTCACGCTCAATAATCTTTAATCACAAGCTCTACAATAAAAGTTACTCATTTAAAAACGCCAGTTATAAAGCAAACAAGGAAATTGTTTTTATCTGTAAAAAAAATTCTATCTCTCCATATGATGATGAGAAACATCACATTTCAACCAGCTACTAGGGTTGAGCCATTGCTGTAAAACTGAATTCCTCCACAGTGTGACCTTTGAAAGTGTAATGTAAGCTTTAAAAAAAAAAAGCATTATAGAGAAAGTTAATAAATACATGTTGAATTAAATTGAATCAATGAAATGAAGGACAGAAAACAAGCAAAGCTATCAATGAAACTTGGCCTCCATTAATTGAGCCTTTATTAAAGGCTTTCCAGGACAAATGTGATTAGACAGGGATTCCAAAAGTGTGTGGTTTAAGCAAGATTGGCAGGGTAATAAAGGATAAACAAATGATCTTTAAGGTATGGGTGCATGCTGATTATAGTATCAAGAAGAGTTGCCAATGCGTCACTCTAAGTAAAAGTCCATTCAAGGTTAATACAAATGAAGCAAATGTTGAGAGTCCCAGCTCTAAGCAAAAAGCCTGAAGAAAATACCGATCACAGAACAATAAGACAGTGAAAATTCTCACTAAAGCATTCAGCAGAAATATCCAATTTGCTGCTTCTACATACACAGAGGAGAGACTAGAATCAGAACTGAAGCAGATCTCATAATTCCTGATATTGCTGCAAGAGAGTTAAGGCAGAGATAAAGTGGATGTCATTGCAGGAACACTGGGCACACTGAGGATAGATGGGAGAGAACAGATTTATATCGGTCATGTTGGAACATTCTAAAGAAATGAAGGTCTCCAAGTCATAACTTATATTTTTATACATTCTTGAAAAGTCAAAATGTGTCACAATTGAAAGGGGTGAAAACTGAATTATTAACGTCATTATTCAAGAAAAGGCCACAAAAGATAGGATGCAAGAAGAACAAAAGAAACTCTTCTTTGATCCACCTCAGCCTCAGAGTCTGAGAGGGAAAGGCCATTTTTCATGATGAGGGAGACGTGTGGTGAATTTGAGAATTCAGTCTCCTTTTATGATAATTGCCTGGCTGGAATGTGTTATTCTGGGTAATGGTCCTGGGCTAAAGCATGGCCATCATTAGGCAGAGGAAAGTGCTGTGCTATTCAAACACATACACCATTTCGACTTAATTTTTTTTTAAAGCAAACACAATTTTGTGATTATCTTTGAAGTATATTTTAATAGTAGACATTTTTTTAAAGAAAGAAAAAGGTGGAATACTTTGAATAGATAAGCTCCTGTCCCTAATGCTGGGCTGGGCTTGCTAGTGCCTGAATATCTCAGCCCCACACTGCTGTCTGCTGTGACTTGAAATCTAACAGGTCAAGGCTAAAGCTCTCAGTCTGGAATCAACCCACCATGAGTTCTTTATTCTGATCTTAAACTTGCTGGCCATTTCTGCACAGCCACCCGGGGACCCGTCATCAATTAAATTCCAATTCAGGCAGCATTCACTTGACTTCGTCGTATACTTCTCAGAATAAACATTCATCCAGGCAATCACTTAGATGATAAACAGAAGAGCAAAGTAGGGTTTGTTCAAGGCACCAGTGATGCCCAACCTGAAACTGTCTTCACTTAGCCCCTGGCTATAATACTTAGCAATCATCAAATGAATACCATTATTATGAAAATCACTTCATTGTTACGTGCATGCCATTGATGGTAAAATGAATTTGCTTATCCTTAGATAAGTGGCAAAGTGTAAAAATATGATTTTTTTTCCATACAATAATCAGCTACTTGGTATTTTTAATGACACAAAACCTCCTACTACCTTTGTAAATTGGCGATATTTTAAAATGACTATTATTAAGCTTAATGTATTTTGGTATATAAACATGACTGTATGTCCATTAATGAATGCTAGTTCCATTTGACAGAAAAGTAGAGAAAGAAAGCATTTATCAAAGGGAAATCAGCAGATATTTGGCAGAACCAAAGTTAAAAATGCCCCAAACTCTGCCATCAAGTGTGTATGCTTGAATCTAAATAATGGCAAGTATTTATGAAAATGTAAATACTGATGTTTGTAAACAGAATTGTTTTGACTCACAGAGAGATGCCACATTGTATGCAGAACTCCAGAACTGAATAATTCCTGTTTGATTCATCTACTTGGCAAATCAGCCTTCATTTTGCTGGCTGAGTTTTCTTAAAAGGGGGAAGTGCCTTTATTCATTACCCCAGGAATCCACATTTTCCATTTCCTCTGAATAACACAGTCCAACATTTAGCAAACATCCATTAAACAGCAATTGTATTGGACACCACGTAAGTGCTGAGAGCATAATGAAACCTTAAGGGAGTTAAGCCTCCTTAGGAGACGGCATGTTATTAACCATTACTATAATAAATATGCTACATCATTTCAGTTTGTAGATGGAAGCGCACAATTTTGCCTGGGGAAAGTCTTCACATGTGTGAACTGTCCTCACAAACTAGGGATGTTTGTGTAGAGTGTGAATGTTACAAAACAAAGAGGATGGCAAGTAACTGTAGACAACAGAGGGTGGTGGATAAATGAAGTCTTCATCCCTATGAGCCGATCCCATGCTCATTGACACTAGATGGTGTCAATGAAAATACTGAGTGAGCTACTTTAACGGTGCATTTGAGCTAACACATAATAGCAGACATCACAGGTTTCCTTCAGTGATCTTCCCAACACCTTTAGCTTCACAATGAGTGGTAACTCATCTAAAAAGAAGATAACACATCTACAACAAAAATTGAAACTAATTCACTACCAATCTAACCAACACCCAACTTCTTCTATCAACTCCTAAAATAATATTTACACTAGAATTTTTGTATGTATTTATGGTCAGATATTAAACAAACTTATAAAGTGCAACATTAAATTCTCTACTGGAAATCTGAGTATCAAGAAATTGCTGTTCCTTGAGAAATAAACAAATGAATAAGTTGTTTATAAAAAGTTAAAGTTGTTAATAAGAAGAATCTCAAGGGAGCCTCAGTAAAACAACCAGAGGTAGAGAGCAGTAAAAATATTTCATCAAAAAACATTTCATCAAAAAAAAAATTAACCCTGCAAGAAAATTGAGTATATTGCCCATGTCATTACTAATCATGAAAGTTAGTTCATGTGCATTTCATTACTGAACATTAAAGTCAGACATTGTAATGACTCTGTTGATTGTATGTGCCTCACTAGCCATGGATGGCAAGATGAATGAGAGCCTGATGACAAATGGATGATGGATGATAGATGGATGATGGATGGATGGATGGATGGATGGATAGATGGATGGATGGATGGATGGATGATGGATGGATGGATGGATGGATGGTGGATGGATGGATGGATGGATGGATGAATAGATGGGTGGATGGATGATGGATGGATGGATGGTGGATGGATGGATGGATGATGGATGGATGATGGATGATGGATGGATAGATGATGGATGGATGGATGATGGATAGATGCATAATGAGTGAGTGTGTGGATGGATAAAATGATGGATGAATATGTTGAGTGAGTGTACGGATGGATGCATAGAAAAAATACTTGAGAGCTGAGTGGCAGAGATGGATAAATATATAAATGATAGATGAATGGATTGATCAATAATAGATAGAGAAGTGGATAGGTAACTGAGAGATGAGTAGATGGATGGGTGGTGGATGGATGGTGATTTGATGGATGGATAATTGATGGATGAGTGAATAAATGGATGCTCTGATATGTGGATGGATGGAAGGACAGAGAGTGAATGCTTGATTGAACAGATGAATACAGGACAAATTCCCATGTGGACATAGGGCTAAGCCATAAAAGACTGGAACTGCTAGAAAAAGAAATCAGGTCAGCTTGTATTTGCTTTGCCTTGCTTTAAATGGGGGGATAGTATATTATGTTTTGCAAATAATATTACACACATGCAAGAAAATTAAGAATGAGGATGAAGAGGAATGCAGCATGTAGAAGCTAAATGAGTCTCAGGTTGATGCTGTCTCCTAGGAACATGGCCATCTGTGAAGAGCCATCTCCCTGTAACATGAGCTGGGTTCCTACAGCCTCATTAACAAACATAGTGTTGTTTTGAGGTTTATTTTAAGATTTGTGGAGGATTTTTTTCTAATTTGTAACAATCAAGCCTCCATTATTCTCTGATTGTTAGCATGTGAGAAATTTAAGACAACTCAGAACATATTTCAAATTCCAATTAATATGCTTCAAAATAATGAATTCAGATATTAATTATAATTATCCATAATTAGCTGATTAATTTCCAGATACAAGTACAGCAAAAGTCTTAGGATATAATTTAGCATATGATGATTTTTTTTAAAGAAGATGAAAAACAGGAGTGTTTGCTAACTTCTACTTGTCATCCCTTGTGTCCTGTGTTGTTGGTGTACCTTCAGCTCTGCCACAGAAGATAACTAAGCTATTGATCTTCTGATGTATCTAGATTCAGGAGTAAGCACCACCAATATAATCTATCCACATCTCACCATGAAGTACACCATATAATGATCATATGTTCTTAGTATGTTATAGAGAGAGAGGGCACAGAGTTTACAGCTGCATATGATTGCTAGTACCTACTTTCTCTACAAGAAATAGCACACAATTGTAATGGTGAATCTTCACAAAGCACTTGCCAGGTACCCCAAGATCTGGAGAAATTGTTCATTTACCCCACAGCCATCACATGCTTTAGGGAAGCATGTCTATATAATCATTACTTCTTATCTTTCTCCTGATGGTATCTGACAGACTGATGGTAATGATAAGGGCAGACTCATTGCCTGATACACTAAGGAGATTGATGTGAGGAATCAGAACAGCTGAAATTCACATCTATATTTTATATGTTGTTGACTTTACATTGTATTTTATACTAAAAATTAACACTGTACATTTACCCCATATCGAACAGAGAGCCTGGCTAACACTAAGAGGGAGATTTCACGACAATCCCCCTCAAAGGGGGATCAGAGACTGGTAGAAAATAAAATTTCTCCAAAATTCTATGGGAAAGAAACAGTTTCTTTATTACATTATCATTCATAGTTTACTGTGAAAGACAATTCTACTAGATACACAGTGATAAATGTTTAATGTGTGGCTAAGATAATTCTCCATCCAGTGTAGCCCTGAAGCCAACAGGGTAGACATCCCTGGTAGATGAAATGTGTCTGTGCCTCACATTTAGAAATTTACAAGGTTTTCCTAAGTTAATCAATGAATGGATAAATGATCGAGTGATTCCACAAATGTATGAGTTTTCTATTGCCTCTATAAGAAATCATTGTAGCAGTGGAAACATCTAACAACACAGATTTATAATCTCACGGTTTTATAGGTCATAAATCCCAATATGCCTACCATTCTTCTCTACGACCCAAGGCAGAGAACCCACCGGCTCCAGGACCCGACTTCTCGGTGCTGCAGCTCTCCTTCCTTTAACAGGAAAAGCAGTTACTCTGCTCCAGTTCTAAAATTAGGCATCAGAACTTACCCAAGCCCCTTTATTTTTTTTTTCAGTATTTAGATAATGAGTTTTGAGTACCCAGATTTACAGGCTTAGTTTTATATTCTGTATTTCTGAGCACCGAAGAAAGGGAAAGTGTACATTAGAAAGATCGTGTTTGTGATGCTACATTATTTCCAATGATTTTATAAAGTAAATAAGTTTATAGTACTCTCTCACACACACATGCATGTGCACATATGCACACATACAGGCACACATACATACACAGGCATGCACACACACATACATACACACAGGCACACAGGCACACACATGTACATACGTAGGCACACACACATACATACACAGGCACACAGGCACAAACACACACATACACAGGCATACACACACACATACATACACACACACAGGCACACATGCACACACACAAGCACACACACATACATACACAGGCACACAGATGCACATGTACACACATACACAGGCACATATGCACACACCATCACTCATGTATGTGCCCATATTGAGATAGAAGTACAAAAATCTTAACTTAGGAGATAAATCCCAGATGGATAATGGATCAATTAGAGAAAGAAGCAGAAACTAAGCTAATTTTGAAAGGATTCCAGCTAATGATGTTTTAGTTCATTTTTTTTTCAACAGAACATGTAGGAAACAGTTCCTTTGTCCAGACTGAGGATTCTAAACACCAGCGAGCAGACACCTGTCTGTAGCTGTTCTAAGTAGGAATACAAAGATCCTGAATTAGCTTTAACTGTGAAAATACCAAAAGCAAATTTAAAAAAGAAAAATGTGTCCTGATATTTTACATTTGAAGAACAAGATTAGGTGAGCCCTTGGGTTTTTGCTTTCCACTACCACTTAGGGTGACATTGGGTGACATCACTCTGGTGTCCTCCAGAGCACATGCGTCATCCTTCAAGGCTCCAGTGAAGTCAGGCCTGAGTGCCTGCAGTCAGAACTGAGCAATGGCCATCTAGTCCCCAGCTAATCAGCTGTTAAACAAATGTTTGTTTCCACAACAGCCCTAATCCAACAACCCTGTGTGCACCTGACAAGGGGTATTTGCGTTTTCAAAGAAGTTACCCATTTAGCCCCAAGAAAGTTATTACCAATAGTGAGAGTCACACTGTCGACTGGGTAGGAGGGAGATTCCCTTGTCAGTCACCAGGGGCAGTCTTCCTCAGACTCTTTTGGCTCGTGCTGCACATGTAAGGACTAACTGCACTTACCTCTGCTGATTTTTTTAATGAACTGTATGATAATGGAAAGGGGGCAACTAGACAGGACAGATATGTGCTTTGCTTGAAGATGATGGGATTTGTGCCCATGTTTCAAGTTAAGTTGTAGTTTTAAATTATTTTTTAATGTATTTAAAATGCTTCTCAAAAGGAATCCTTTGACATATAGATCACTAACCCCCCAACAGAGAGAACTTTACACTTTATTTCTTTGATGTTTTTAAAAAAAGATATTCTTAGTGATTTTTCAGAAAAGCTTTGACTGATGAATGGCTCATGGACCCATCGCTTCAGTAGGGAGCTGTACTCGTATGCAACCACACATGTGAGTGTTTGTGTGAACATGGGTACATGTGGGCATTGCAGTTGTGTTGCTTGTGTTAGGGAAAGTCTTTTATCCTGGGCCACCAGTGATGGTGACAATTTGAATGGGTTCTGAACTGTGACTGAACCCATCTGTGAATTCAGTTTCTGCTGCCAGGTAGGAATGGGGGGGAGGTCAGTTTCACTTCCCACTTTCCACGTGCTAATGTGAGGCTCTTGATTTATGTGTTTCTCTACCCTGTTTTCCATTTGAATCACCAAACCTGTTTGATTTCAGATTTCTCTTTGGTTTTAAAATGGACTGTAATCAGACAGTCTTCTTATATGGTTTGTAGGTAGGGAAGATAATTTGAGTGAGTCCAGATTAACACTTTCTCTTAAATTAGCATCCTTGATTGTGCATTTATGATGCACTACACATTGGGCTCAGGGGTGGTTTGAATGAGAATGGCCCCATAGCCTCACATGTTTGAGTACATGGGTCCTAGTTGGTGGAACTGTTTAGGAAGGAGTGGGAGATGTGGTCTTGCCAGAGAAAGGTACATCACTTGGAGTTAACTTTCAAGCTTTAAAAGCCCATGCCATCCTCAGTTGGTTCTCTCTGTCTCTCTTTCTTTCTCTGCCTCTGTGTTTCTCTGTGTCTCCCTCTGTCTCTCTGTCTCCCTCTGTTCTCTCTCTCTCTCTCTCTCTCTCTCTCTCTCTCTCTCTCTCTCTCTCTCTCTCTCTCTCTCTCTCTCAGTGGTGCTTGTGTCTCATGAAGTAAGCTTTGCCCGATGCTACCATGCTACCTTCCATTGTAGTTGTGGGCTGACCCTCTGAAACTATAAACCCACAATAAGCTCTGCAATTTTCTGCAAGTTGCCTTGGTCATGGTGTTTCTTCACAGCAATAGAAAAGTAATTCATACAGGCATCATTTAAAAATAAGTCAGAGTTGTAATTGTGTATTCAGGGATTTTCTTTTTATCACCTCCTATGTAGAAATGGTGTCTGCTGCATTTATTGAAAACTGAAGAGATGTCACCAGGTGAGGACTCAAACACTTGGTATACAGCCTGTGGTAGTTGGTTGCTGTTTCGTGTCGTTTCAAACGCTTGTAGTCTGATGTTCATTGTTTCTTCTGAGTTTGATCAGTCAGAAGAAGCTGTGAAGAGGTCGTTTGTATTATATTACATATTTGACTCTGGCCCGAGGTATACACAACCCTCATTTTGTGCTTTCCGCTGCCAGAAGACTAGCGTCGCTAGGTGGCGCCTCTGAGCTGAAGGCCTCGACCGACATTTCTGTGTAAATTCTGCTTTGAGTTAGGATCATGTAAGTCTCGGCTTCTGCAGCCACATTTCGTCAACCTCTGATTTGCACTAATCCTTTGAGCAAGGATCACTTCTACAAATGTAATAGTGGCATACTGAAACTGTCCAAACTCCCAGCCAAATGAAAACTGGAAGTTCAGTCCTCTTGCCTGGCTGTGGAGCGAGATGGCCCCACGGTTTGTTTGTATTTACTATTTCATTTGATTTGGGCTTAGTAACGTACGATGATGCACTTAGGCAATACGGCAATTAATATTCTTAGCTGCCCAAAAGTTCTGAAGTCCTGTCGGTCACGTTTGGACTTCAGGCACGCCGCAACGCATCCAAAGCTAAAGGAAAGTATGAAACTCTTCTTCATCAGCAAACCCCTGTCCCCTGGGATGGGAACGCAGCCTCATAAAGTGAGGTGAGGGGTAGATGATCTTAAAGTTTGCTTTCAACTCTTAATTTCTATGAGAGCCGTATAAACCAAGTGTAAAAGCTCTGTGGGTCTAAATCAGGTGTGAAATTGCCTCGGTATCCCTTATGAGCTTACTGAAATTGACTGTTTCCAGTCAGATGGTTGCAGAGTGCTTTGATACTCTAAGGAATTTGCATGGCATCTAGCATTTTAGAATGACACAAATATCTGACCCCCCTCCCCCAATCAGAGGTCCCAGCAACCAAGCTCACGGGAGGAAAAAAAAAAGAATTCTACAACTCCACCCCACTGCCTGCCCCTTGTTATTGAGCTGCTAACTAAAATGTCCACAAATGACAAATCACAGCTATCTTTTAATCTGGTTTGATTTCCCAAGCATGAGTCACATGAACATTTGAGCATGAACCAGTGAATCCTTAAACTCTGGCCAGTGAATCCTTAAACTCTGGCTAGTGATCCTTCAAACTCACCAGTGAGTCCTTCAACTCCAGCCCAGCCCAGCCCAGTCTGCAGAAACCTGGTAAGAATGAAAGCTGCCTGGCGTATTCCTTCCGTGGTCAGATCTGACCACCTTCCCACTTCCCCATCTGTCCTCTGTTCTCTTTCCTGTCACACTTATGCATGTGGCACCAGTGGGGAGCTGGAGACGAGCTAACTCCATACATTTTCCACACACGTGGGTCTCACTATAGAGGGTGCACATGGTAATGTTACCTCAACGGCCTAGACACTAACTGCCTCCAAGCGTGAGTAAGTAGACATTGTACAATAAGCAAAAAGAGATCTAAGGCTTTGTCCCTTTGCAAGAAGTTGATGGCTCAGTATCAAATTTAAAAGCACAGTGTACAAACCCTCAGCTACAGGAATCGTAGACACTACGGTCCCTGAGGTCATGTCCAGTAGCGATTTGTCCAGCAGAAAGACACAGCTGGATTAGTCTGTCAGGGAGTGGTAGATTCTGGGATAAAACTGACTCAAGACTTAGCAAGAAGCGTTTTGACACTGAAAAGGATGTGGTCCTGAGGTGGAATCCAGATCTATGCTTTACTGATTGTTTAGAAAACATCGGGTGGCAGGTTCTCCAATGAGTAACCTTTAACTCATTAGCTCAGTTAACAGCCATGATGACCTCATGGTGGGAATGTCTATCCTGACCGTAGAAGTAACTGAAGCTCACGTAACTGCTGCTAGGTACACTTGATGCAGCAGGCATTTGTCCAACCCCAGCTCCCAGAATCCTAAAGTCAAATATCTTTTACCAGATACTTTTTAAGTCACTGCCCCCCCAAACACACACACACACACACACACACACACACACACACACACACACACACGAAGCCAGCCTTTATTACTCAGGTCTACATATGTGGTCCTGGGCCCTGGTGTTGTCAGACATTATTTTTAAAAGAAATGAATGCATACTTCATCATGGAGGCATTGAATCAGGAAGTCCCCGGGAACTGTAGCATCCACGATTCCTGTAGGTGAGGGGCTCCTGCCCATACTCCTTAAGAGCTGTGAACTACTTACAAAGAGACGAAGCCTTAGACCCTTTTACACCCATTGTTTATGTTTCTATGTGAAACTGACTTTGTGGTCAGCTGTTCAGTAGACCAAACTTCTGTAAAAACAGGATGAAAACCCACCTCAGTCTAAAACATTTGTGTTCACACCAACCCACCTTGAGAAACTATTGGTAGTCAACCAGAGTTCTTAGTAGACATTTAGAAAACAGCTCTGTTCTATTTTTAAATCCTGGCAGATACACGGAGATGCTCACCGTTATGTGAGCTTTTTCTTGTGACTCACATTTGTCCATGGGTGCTCAGAACCCAGCAAACTGCATTTGCCTGGTTAAAGCAGAGACGAAAAATGGCAGCATTTTCAGTGATTGTACAAAGTTTATAAAGTAACAAATAAGATCTCTACAAAGCTCATTTGACTTTAGAGGGTCTAAATTGTATTTTCATTTTTAATTGAATATATAAACTCACTTGTCAAAATAAATTACTCTATGATATTTATTAGTATATAATATGTATGTAATATTTCCCATCTGAGTTTACATATATAAATACCATGACTAATTTATTGATAATCAAGTGAAATACTAACATCCGTACATTTTTTCCAAGACCCTTATCTATGCAATTTTTACATTCATTTCCTCAGTAGAGATAGTTTACATCAGTAAAGCTATATTTTAGTATAATTAAAAGCTATTTTAACACTTGACTATACCCAGAAGAAAAAAAAATGTTAGTATTTTGAAAAAAAAAATCACCATTTGGGTCTGAGAATAAAGAACAATAGTGAGACCTTAGGCAGCTGTAACTGAGTTCCTCACTAGTTATACATATCACTTGCTTGCATCTAAAATTTTAATAATTCCAACTTTTTACACATTTCTAATAGTCTACCTATATCAGCAGAATATACTATACTGTGGTGTTATAATGTGAACCATAATAATCTGGCCAGTTTAAGTTTGAATGCACAGGAAAAAGGAAAACTATTATATTTTCTCATTGTGTTGTTATTTGGCAGTGGATTGATGGGCCTGTTTCCTCAGTGAAAAGGCAGCTGCTGATACTTCATAAGTGTAAGAATGTTAGCACACAGACACAACATTCTGATACTCTGCAAGCACACAGAGACAGAACATTCTGATACTTTGTGAAGGTAAGAGTGTTAATCACAGAGACACAACATTCTGATACTTTGTAAAGGTAAAAGTGTTAGCATGTGAACACCATTCTTAGATTCATTTGCAATCAACACAACCATAACTTCTGTTTTATCCAACAATTTATTACAAACATCCACGCATGAGTAACAAAGAAAAAATACGTTAAAAATATTGCTTCAACTTAAAAACTGCCCATCAAAGCTGCTGAGCGCATGCAACCTAAACTTTCCACTCTGTCGTATTGATCTTGCGATGAGCAATCGAAAGCAATGCACAGGCACAATTGTGAAACAAAGGCTGCGAGGCACACGGGGAATTAATATATTTCACATACATGCTTCTTTTGTGGAGTATTTTAACAAATATGGCTTGGTTAATCAAATAGACTCTTACACCTGAATTCTGTATCAATGTCTTAAAGGTCCAAGTTTTGCACCCAAAAATAAAGGGACCTGGCAAACTTTCTTACATGGGATTCTCCAAGCTCACTGACCTAGCAAATGCAAACCTCTTTTTTGTTATCTAATAACCAGTTTTGCAGAAGTCGATGAGCTTGCTGCGTGTTGGGATTAACTGTGCAGTTTAAAAAATTGACTACAAAGCAATCAAAATGTTGTCTTCATTTTATTCCTTGCCTTTTAAGGTACACTTCAAACACTCATCCTTGTCTATATTGGTAATTATCTACCAGGTCCATACTATGGTCCTAAACTCATTTTAACATTGTTGCAAGCTTTCAGAGAATCACAATAAATGATGTCTCTAGAGACAGCCCTGAGAAAATAAGTGCACAGAGACCTAGTCTTCAGACCATAGTGCTTCTATCCAGAAGACCTGACCTCTGCCCTAATAACCAAAGTGTGAACCTAGGTGTATATTCAAGTATATAATAAACCTGAAATTTAGATAAAATTGTTTTTCCCTAATCATTAACTAGTTCAAATGTTTCTCATTTGGAAAGCAAAACAAGGGCCCTGGTGAGACATTCAGAGTGGTATCAAAGGGAGGAGATTACGACAGAAATGCCTCCCATATATTAGATCAAATAACTGATTTGGTCGTACAGGCCTCTGTGTGTGTGTTGCCAGGGGATGGACATTCTGGGAATAAATGTGACTGGGAACATCCACATTCAGAGGGCAACCTAAGGTTGTTGACCCTCACCTTTATGCTGTAGGGTCTCTGCTGCTGCACACAACAGGCCAGCTGCAGGCTCTCCTGTTTCTGCCTTTTATTTTTGGTAGGTTCATGGTATTACAGGCACTCTGCCTCTTCATCTGGCTTTTATGTGGATTTTGAATATCTGAACTCAGTCATCAGGGTTACACAGCCAGGACTTTTCCCAACTGAGCCCTAACTGCAGCCCAACAGAGGCTTTTGATGTGTTTAATTGGGGGGGGGGGCGTTTACAATTTCCTCTATTAACAACTAAGACTCCAAAATTGTATCTATGCACCTAAGCATCTTGACTGACAGTGACTATCTACAGCAAAGGCTGAGAGATATCACAGTGATACCATAATATGTCTCTTACCACACTAGCACAAAAGGTCTCCTGGGGGGGAGGGAGGGTAGAAACTTTGTTTTTTGCCTTCTGTGATGTGGGTTGTTGTAAATTTTCAAAATTACTGAGTCTAGATTCTTATGCAGATATTGAAATATAAGTACCAAGTTCATTTCTGAAGAGTTCAGAGTTTAAAAACTGTAAACATGGGAGCGTGATGGATACTGTGCCTACTGTATAGGCATGAGAGTTGGGATTTGGTTCCCCAGCACCTATGTGAAAGGAAGAGCTGGCAGCGTGAGCTTCTAATGCCAGCACTGGAGGGTCAGGGCACCACAGGAATCTTTGGGGCTTACTGAGCAGTCTGTATAATCAAAAAGGCAAGTTCCAGATACAGTGAGAGACTCTTTCCCATAAAGTAAGAAGAATAATAAAGGAAGATACCTGGCATCCACCTACACACACACACACACACACACACACAGCAGGGCAGGGCAGGAAGAAATGGAAGGAGAGAGAAATGGGGAGAGAGTGAGAGAGACAGAGACAGAGAGAGAATAATTGCCATACAGAGAAGAAATAGGACCAACGAATCCTTAATTTTTAGAGACAGTTCTGTTAGGCACCCAAGAAAACTTCATTTCTCCAACATAAACTCTTCTTTAAAACTAACATTGCTTAAGTTTTGCACGATGACAAAGAACGAGAAAGAGGTTCAGATCCTGTGGTGTCTCTGGTCTCTGCTACCTCAGGAGCAGCTGTCCGCCAAAGATTTCTCACTGATGGGAGCTCAGTTGCCTTTGAAGTGACTTTGAGTACAATCAGCTACATCCAAATGACGAAAATAATGGAAGCCAAGAGACCTGGCAGGCAGCTGAGTAGAAGCACCCACAGCTCTCTCCACTGAGTGTTCTTGTGGTTGAGGAATGACCCCAAGGTCTCCTGTGATTACACCAAATGAGCTCATGAGTGGCCATGAGTAAGCACACTGATTGGGCTTGGCGCATGATATGATCAGCTACACATTAGCTTTTGGAAACGAATGGCCAGACTCATTGGGCAGAAGATACAGAAACGGGGTCTCTGGCAGAGGACAGATAGCCATAGCAGCTGGAGGAGTTGCATTCCCATAATTTACTGATTGGGAGAGCCAAGCCTGGACCTTTCATGGCTGTGCTTCCCACATCATATTTGGCGAAATTGCAGGCGGGAACAGGAGACCTCAGCAGTCCCTCTTTAGGGCAGCAGTAAAGAAGGGAGAATGCACATCTGCTCTGAAATGACTGGAGACCAGGCCTGTCTGGCGACAGGATATTAATTTTCACTTCATAAACTAATAGACCTGGGGTGCCAGCTAGTTCAACATATACTCTTCCTTGCTAGAACCTTTCTAAGCTGAAGGAAGTGCTTGCATGTTTTACAAGACTGAGTTTGAAGGACATAAATGGGAATAGAGAAGAATGACTGGACCCTCCCAAGAAAGGGGGCTTTGGTGTGAGGACCACCTCCTGGCTGCTAGAAGAGATCATGTGCTTCTGTTCCTTTGTTTTACCAGTATGGTTTTATTGACCGCCTGTGCTCACTAGCAGCAACTTTTAGCTTTACACATCATTGTGTCTGTGAAGGATGGAGGTTCATGGTGGATACTTGGTTTCTTGACTAAGCCGTGGACATACAGAGTCACATACCCACCTTGAAGATAACCAGATGTTAACAAATAGTAAAGGGTTCTCTGATGAGCACATGGGACAGTAGAGGTTTTGCTTGGGAATGTGAGATATTTCTTGGACCTGCACATCATGCCCCCAAACAGCATGTGTTTACATCTAAACACTTTAAAATTCTGTTCTATCCCTTATTTAGCACTTTACAATCTACACTTATAAGCTATAAGAAGAAGGACATGAGTTCTTAAAGGCCCAAATTTAGAGAAACAACAAATCAATTTTATCCCAGGAATTAATTTCACTGACAGTGATTTATTCCTAAAAATAGATTTAAAACCCTATTGCCAAAAATTTTTTAAAAAATTAAAAATTGGGGCTGGAGAGATGGATCAGCGGTTAAGAGCACCAATTGCTCTTCCAGAGGTCCTGAGTTCAATTCCCAGCAACCACATGGTGGCTGACAACCATCTGGAATGGGGTCTGGTGCCCTCTTCTGGTGTGTCTGAAGAGAGCAATGGTGGTGTAATCATATGTATAAATAAATCTTTAAAAAATTAAAAATTGCAGTTCTAGAGGTATAGAATCACATTGTTTCTTTTAAAAAGCAATCCAGAAGCAATACTATTTTCAAATAGACATATAATGCATATGATACTATTTTGGAAGACTGAAGAGCTGAAACCACAAAGACGGCCAACAGTTCTTGCATGCAGTATCCACACAGCTTCAGTGGTCAGAAGTCTTCTCTCTCTCTCTCTCTCTCTCTCTCTCTCTCTCTCTCTCTCTCTCTCTCTCTCTTACCGTGTGTGTGTGTGTGTGTGTGTGTGTGTGTGTGAGTGTGTCCCACTTGGAAATAGAGATGAGGCCGCTCTTATTGGTTCATTGGCACCTATCAGACCCCAGTTTGAAAATCTAACAGATATCACTTCAGCTGGCTGTTTCGATAGTAAAAGGCTTTTCTCACCATTTCTTGCTAGCATAGGATGTCAGTGTTATGGGAACCAGACACATCATACTCTGGTTTTCTAATTCCTTAAAGTTGGCGCTAAAGGAAAACCAGATTAAGCACATAGAGTCTTGACGCATTGTTTTGATTGAATCTCTTCTCCAGTGTTGGGAATAGATGTTAGCAGAGGCTCAGGCAGTTTAAGGAGCTGCGAAGGGTGGCACGATGTGAAGGTTCTGCAAAGTGAGACTCACACACTGGTTCCACTGACAGGATGTCATAGGATTCTGGTGGTAGATAATGAATTCATGCCTTGTTACTGTACATCTCCCTGTCATATGCACAGAGCAGAAGATAATCAAATATTCATCTTTTATAGAACTATCCCAATTTAGGGTCTTTCAGGGACCCCTGGGATGCCTGCTTCAGATGCTTTTCTTTGTTGAAAGCATGACACTTAGATTAAAAAGAATGCAGACGTAACCATAACCCAAGCCACAAAAAAAAAAAAACTATGAATCCAAATAATCTCTTCATCATCTATGAAAAAGTCAAAGAAACTTCAAGACAGCAGGATATATTTTTCCAGGGAAGGATGTCAGCCTTTGGTCCAAGTGTATCCTCATTTTTTCCATCCCCCCATCTGCCAACTGCTGCTAGATTGAAGCCAAATACAGACTTGTCAGCATTCTTGATCTGAAGACTGTCTTCCCAAGATGGTCCAAGGTCCCTGTGACCCCGCCTCTGGTCTCCAGTCTCCAGGCTAGTCCCAGCTCAGTGTAAACCCATTTCTGGCCTCTAGCCTTTCAGGCTGGTCCCAACTCAGTGTAAACCCACTTCTGGCCTCTAGCCTCTCTCCTCCTTCCACATCCTCTGCTTTGTTTCTGAACTGCTCAGCTCATACAACACTTGGTTTTCTCTTACTCCATTTTAGAATGTGTCGTGTAACTCAGAATTATCCCTTGCTTTCAAACAGAGCCCAGCTCACTGGTGGCATCTTTCATAGAAAAAGAAATAGGAAAAATTATAATTACAAGGCAAAGTACCAATCATAAACCACAAATTATCAATATTCTCCTAGTCACCTACAACTGTAAGATATGGAAGAAGAGAGATCTACTTTTTAAACATGAAGCCCCTGAAATAATTTTATGTCCCATGCACACAAGTGGCAAAGCTGTGCTCACCTACATCCATCAGGTGTTCATCCCTGGTAGCTTGAGCTCAGGGAATGTTGGCAGAACAACTGGCTGCCTCATTTAAAATGGTATTCTCAGGAATATGACTGATGATGTCAATATGATGCATCTTTTGCACAAACACAGCTGGACACATAGGCTCACATAATGTATGTATGTATGTATGTATGTAATGACAGGGAAGGGACCTGAGGCCACACTTCATCACAGCCAGGAAGGAGGGAGGGGTGAGTGCTGGTTCTCACCTCCCTTTTTCCTTTGTAATTAATCTGTACGGTACAGTACTGCTCACAGTTAGGATAGGTATTTCCACATCGATTAACTACCTAGAAACTCCCTCTCAGACATGTCCTCAGGCTTGTTTCCATGGTGATCTTAAATCTTGTCAAGTTGATTACCAAGGTCAACCATAAAACTCCTGACCTTGGGAATTAGTAGAATATGGTTTTTCCATTTTACTAAATTTAAACCTTTGCTGGTCCTTTGTTGTAATTTCTACATGATAGCTTACCTCCAATGACCCGCATCATCAGCAAGCTTGTGGTATTTAATAAGATGAGTATAGTTCTTCGTTTTTGATAATAACATAGATAATGTAGGTCTTTAATATGAATAATATCAGAAGGAAGATTCAAATGTTTGAAGTAGGATTGTGTATTTACATTGTAAGTTTGGATAATTGCCACCTATGCTATATGAAGTCATGGTCCTAAGTGTATTCCTACACTCCAGACACATAGCATAAGCTTCTCTTTCCATTTATTATAGAGCATTCATTCAGAAAAGGAGGTTATCAGAGTCAGTGTACTGAATTATATTGAGTCTCAATTTCACGTAGCCCATGTGGCTGCCTTTTCGTCTCCACCCCCTCATAAAGACCAGCCTTCAACCATAAATTCTTTACAAAGTCAAAGCTGACACAGCTGCAGTGAGGGTGCTCACTGGGAGCCACATGCTAGCCTGGTGGACAAAGACCCTGATAAAGACACTATCAGAGACAGCAGCCGGGTTTCTCTTGGGATGAAGCCAAGGTCCTCTCCTTGCCTTCTCAAGTGAGACTATAAAGGAAAAGGAAAAGGTGATGGCAGTAGGAAGAGATGTCAACTCAGATGCTCAGCTTGGGATATAGGGAACTAGGTCAAAGGAGAAGCCTAGAGACAGAGACATCCCACCCCACCAAGGTCAGATATGCTTAAGGAAGAGACTATAAACCCAGCTAGCATAGGCAGGGATGTGGATGGCTTAGAAAGTCAAGTAAGGCTCGGCCAAATTACTTTTGCTTAAGAGAAATAGAAACTGGAATTACTTTAGATTGTTGAGCTTGAGAGACGCATAGAATGACAAGGGTGTGTGTAAAGAATCTGGGAAGTACCATCAGCTGCAGGTACCTTTCCCTGCTGAGCAATCATTATGGCAGCCCCATAGATGCCACATTTTTTATTGCATATTTTCTTCATTTACATTTCAAATGTTATCTCCTTTCCCAGCTCTCCCCCTCCCCCGAACCCCATATCCCATTCCCCCTCCCCTGCTTCTATGAGGGTGTTCCCCCAACCACCCACCTACTCCTGCCTCCCCGCCCTCGAATTCCCCTACACTGGGGCATCAGGTCTTCACAGGACCAAGGGCCTCTCCCATTGATGCCCAACATGGCCATCCTCTGCTACATATAGAGCTGGAGCCACAGGTCCCTCCATGTGTACTCCTATTTTAAACAGTACTGGCAATTATTAAGTACCAACAGGGAGACAATCCAGATACTGAGATCTAAAATTCATTATCATGGGGCTGCAGAGCTGGCTCATGGGTAGAAGGGTTTGCACTACAAGTATCAAGACCTTAGTTTGAATCCCTGAGCCCATGTAAGAACGCAAATTAGAGCAAGATCACTACAAAATTGCTCTGGTCTCCCAAAAGGAAAGAGATGATTTACAGGGGACTGGAGCTGGCAAGCTGCTAGGTCTGTCTGTGGTGGCAGGTACCACAATGGACCAAGAAGGACCCCATTCTACAGTACCAGCTTCCCACCAAGCAAACCAGTACATTCCTTGAATGCTCCAGGATTCAGGAATGTCATCATTAAAACTCTTTTCTAAAAAAAAAAAAAAAAAAAAAAAAAAAAAAAAAAAAAACTGCCTTAATATGAATGTTGAGACAGCAAAAAGTAACCAGCCTTATGAACCCAGTACCATCACATGCCCACGATAACCACATAGCACCTGCCTGCCTGTCTTTCATAACCAGAGTTTGAATCTTCTATGAACTTCTACTTTGTGGAACATTACCCATGCTCAGAAACATGACTACAAGAAGATAAGGAAATGCTGTTTTTTTTTTTTTTTTTAATTTTCCTGTGACTACAGCACAAGAAGAACTTCAGAAATGTTAAGATAAAATGTCAAATAAGCTAACATGTATGTGCTGCACCTTAAATGTGAATGTATTTCATCAAAATGCTTATTTCAAATGCAAAGAAGTAGAGAAATAGTCACTACAAATTTACCTTCTCGTGAAGAATGTGTACGAAAGAATACAGTCTCCTGAGTCCCAGGAAAAGTTTCCTTATGCTGAAAAAGAAAGCCTTGGCTCATTCTCATCACAATGCACTTCCTAATGTGTGCTGGGTGCATATAGTTCACAGCAAAGTACTCGGACTTTCAGTGTCTGATACGAGCTTTGCCATTCATAAATCCATAATACTCACTCTTTAGCTCATTATTTTCATTTGAGTAAGTTTGGCTGATGTGAGAGAAATGGGGACAGTGTGGACCAACCAAGTATGTGAACACATAGATGCCTGAAGGCCAGGTACACAGGTGAATAACAGCTCAAGAGTTTAGCATGATGAAGTGTCAAAGGCTCTGGCAAAGCATAGGTGAAAAGACAGCCTACAGGTACCTGGAGGCTGCAGGTACCACAGGAACTCCTCTGCCTGGGGGACATCGTGAGGAAAGGGAACAGAGTTTCTGCCCTATAGGAGAAGAGAGCTTATCTGACACCCTGTATTATCAAACAAGGAATAGGTATGCCATCCAGTTTCCTGTTTCTCTTAGAGTCTTATTTCTATCATGAGACATCATTACCACAGTAACTCTTATAAGGGATATTTATTTGTGGCTGGCTTACAGTTCAGAGGTTTAATCCATTATTGCCATGGTAAGAAACATGGCATCATACAGGCTGACATGGTACCAGAAACAGCTGAGAGTTGTACATCTTGATCTGCAGGCAGCAAGGAGATACTGTCCCACTGGGCATAGCTTAAGCATATGTGACCTCAAAGCACTCTTCCACAGTGACACACTCCCTCCAACAAGGCCACACCTACTCCAACAAGGCCACACCTCCTAATAGAGCCATTCCCTTAGGGTCAAGCATTCAAACACATGAGTCTACAGGGCCATTCCTATCAAACCACTACACCGATGGTGTGACAATCACTCTAGAGAAGCAACTGGGAAGAGGATGACTCTGTTCCTTTGTTCCTGGCTTCAGAGGTTTCACTCCACAGTCATTTGGCTCTGTTGCTTTGAGCCTGGCAAAAGGGAACACAACACAGGAGGATACACTGGACCCTGCTCAGACATGGCAGCCCAGAAGCAACATGAGAGGGAAGAAGCTAGGACAAAGTGCAGCCCCCACGTCACACCTGTAAGACCTAGACCCCCCTCAAGTAGGTCCCACTCCAATGTATTTATTATGTCCCAGCAACAAATCAATTGAAACCACCCAGAGAGCAGCCATACATGGTTTCAGCATCCCCATGACTCGCTCCTCCCCTCAGCCTAAGTTGACCACAGTTATGTTTGGAAGCTGGGCCTTTAACACGTGAGTCTTGGGGAACTTCTTGATCCAAGCCCCAACAGTTAGCTTGTGGAACGATTTCATTGAGAATTCCTGATTTTCCTTTCTAGGCTGCTAATTATTTCTTCCTAAAACTATAATTTTGCTCTTATTTCTAGAAAAACTTGATATTTGAGGCGAATCTTTTATTTTCAGAAAAAAAAAAAAAACAGAGTTTCTACAGCTTTGTTTCTTCCTCTGGCCACTTCTGTCTCTGTAGAGTGGGCCGATCAAGGCTCATACCCCTGCACAGCCTCCTTGCTACTTGAGGTACTCAGGTGAGCTTAGTCACCCATGTGACCAATTTCTGCATATTGCTGTGTCTTTTAACCCAGCACAGTAGAGTTAAAAAGGTGACTGTTGTTAGTATTGGGAGTATTATATTGTTAATCCCCTGTATTGGTTTGTGGTCGTTTTGGGGGGCTTTACAAAATACAAGAATTAGTGAATCCGTTTTTATAGCTAGCATTTAGAACACAAAACAAATGCTAGTCTCTTTGTGTCTCAACCGACCTTAGACACTATCCTATGTGAATCAAGTCTTGTTCTTATGACAGATTGTGAGGATGATCCCAGTGTTCCAGAGTCTGAGGTAAGGGGACCACAAGATGGAGGCCAGGCTTGAACACACAACCAGACACTGTCTTAAAAACAAAGCAGCATTTTAGCTGTAAAACTGACTGACCTGCCAGGAGCTCGTAACCCCAACAGCACCTTAGGGTGTGTTTGACTTGAATGTCTCCTCCTTTGACAATGTGATTTCCATCACAACTGTGGGTCAAGAAGTTAGGAAAGGTTATACATCCCAACCCTTCATGTTCTTCCCACATAAGAAGAGATGAGATAGATTCCTTCACTGTGGATAGATAGAGGGTAGATAAACTATGAAAAACACATATCAGATACAGGAATTCTTACAAGAAATAACATTTAAGCCTTAAAATTTAGCCATTGAAAGAATCTGCATTTTAAAAAAGGACTAATACCACACACACACACACTACACACACACACCAAAGTTATATAAAAAAGATGATCTAACTTATATGTCATCAGATACAAAGTAATGGTACAGTGGTTTATGCACCTGTTATCATGGTCACAGTTCAAAACGTGGCTACTCCAAGTGTAGACAAGACAATGAACAAATAGTGGACAAATACATGGCTGAGAGGAGTAAATGGCCATCCTGGTAGACAGCTCATCAGTTCCTCATAAGAGTAGATCCACCAACTGCTCTCTTCCGAATGTTCACAAAAGAACTTGGACTTTTCACACTGCCCACATTAAATCCTACATACAGTGCCTGAAGTAGTTTTGTTCATGTTTACCCAAAGTTGGAGGCAAGATGATAAATGATGTCACACTCAGATAGTAGGTTGTTAATCAACCAAAACAATAAATGAGATACAAGCACAGAAGGAGAAAAGCCAACAGGGGATGAATGCTACCACACATGTTGCCATCTGCCCAAATTCACAAACTGTGCTGCCCCAAGAAGATGGCTTCTGATGGGAGATGAGACTTGGTGTGACTATGGCATAACAGGGAACATAAACTGGGAATCACAAGAACAGGCAGATTTTTGTGGAGCTCTGTGCACATGTGTTCACTGAGGACACATGGGGAACTTCTTTACTTTCCACTTGATTTGGTTTGAAGCAAGAAATATATATATATATATATATATATATATATATATATATATATATCACTCAAGACAAATATTTTATAGCAAAGAATGTAGCCAAGGCCTACATCTACTCCCATGTCCAATCATCAGACAACTAAGCAAAGATTCAAGTGCCAGGCCACTTGCCCATTGCCTTCCCACCACTGGGCAAACTTTACCCATGGTATGCTCTAAGTATAACAGCTTTTCCCAAACATTATAGGCTAGTTATTGGTTCTAAATAGGCTAGGTTTGTTCTGTTCTACACAGCCCCTTGTGTGAGTTTGAGAAAGAGATTTTAGTACCAGGAGAATGTGGACCTGGTCACAGTGGCAAGAATCACTCTGAGTTTCATTTTTCCCATTAACTCATTTTTCTGCATATCAGTAGTCCTAAATGTCTCCCTCTCTCTGAGGAAGGAGTTGAGCTAGAAGACCTGCCAACTCTCTCTCAGCTGCTACATTGTGGGGGATTATCAATACCCCTGGGTAAAAACAAATAACACATTCCTACAGGGGAAACCCACACTGAGAATCCAGGGATAAATTGTTGTCTTGAACACTTGAGCTGCACACACTTTCTGGTAATATCCATTATACTAAAGGCCATTTGTAAGGTTTCCTGATCTTGATTTATTCTAGTCTGGGATTGCTTTCTGAAGGCATAATCTCATTTATGATATTGCCTTTTTAAGATGGAGCAAGCATTATAAAGAAAGATAAATTTACACTGCCAACTAAATGCAAATGATTGCTATTTTGAGAAAAGCATTTTGAAGCTCTCTTTTATAGAGAGCTGTGGAGATTCTAGTATGTCTACGAGTTATAGACAATAGCCATGAATAAAATAGGTTGCCACCAGGGTGTGAAAATCAAAACACTGTATGAAGGCAAATTATACCCAAATTGTTCTAGAACTTAACACTTGGCTCATATTTTATCCATGTGCCCCCAAAAAAGTCATCTTTAGAAGGTTCAAATCACCATAGAAATTAGCAGTCCCCCATCTCCAATGTGGAAATAAGAAACAAGGTAGATGCTTCATATTAGAAAACTGTAGAGTTTACAGCCAATGGTCAGTGTGCAAGGTCATTGTCTGGAGGGTACAGGAGAGGGGAGGAGAGGGGAGGGGAGGGGAGGGGAGGGGAGGGGAGGGGAGGGGAGGGAAGGGAAGGGAAGGGAAGGGAAGGGAAGGGAAGGAAGAGAGGAGAAGAGAAGAGAAGAGAAGAGAAGAGAAGAGAAGAGAAGAGAAGAGAAGAGAAGAGAAGAGAAGAGAAGAGAAGAGAAGAGGAAGCAAGAAGAGAAGAGAAGAGGAAGCAAGAAGAGGGGAGAGGAGGGGAGGGGAAAAGAGGAGAAGGGAGAAGAATGAAGGAAAAAGAAAGGAAAACTCTGATGATTTCCAACACCTGCCAGCAGTTTCTAGAGAGTATAAATTATAATCTATAATTTTCTGATTTTTTTCTTTTACTACAAAGAAGTAAAAATTATAGTGAACACAGTCCTACATGGAAGTGTGGCATTTGAAAACATGGTTACAGAAATTGCTGTTGAAGATGAAGCATCTCTGTTTAGTTCTTTTGTTAACCTTCCAAGGCAGACATTGTAGGCTACCTAACACAGGCAGTGGCTATTGCCTCTGAACAGAGATGATGGCATTATCATCCCAGTCTGTACCTTTTCCTCAGAGATCACTCAGCAATGCTTGCCAAATGCCACCCTAGGTAACAATTCACCCTGAAGATGAACCCAGAAGCCACAATGATTTTGAGGTGAAGTCCAGTCATCTTTAGAGGCTAAGGCTCTCTGTGGCTTCTGTTATCTGTGTGAGCTATCAGTTTGAGGCCTTTTGACTGGGTCTCAGACCACTGCCGCAATGTCCCTGAAGTCTGTACCCAGTTTTAAACCCTACATTTGTTACCCTACTTCTTCCTCAGATGTTCCTAGAACTGCTCACTTCCCTTGGAACAAAAGCAGGAGGCCTTGCAGTAGTCACAACACATCCTGCGGTTGCCCCCTGTCTCTCCCTTGCCTTCTGCCTCAAGCTCAGAGTGGTCTCTGCACAGGTCCAAAGATGGCCCATGCCTGGGTCTCTGCTATGTGGCTCTCCGTTTTCAGTAGCGTGCCTACAGCCTATAGTTCATATCCAAGTCTCCACTCAGCTCCTGTGTATTTCTTCAAGGCTTTGTATGCATTCCCTTCTGGGTATGGCATAACATCAGACCATTCCTCCAAAAACCTGACTTCTCTCAACACCCCCTCTTCAATATTTCTACTTAAGGCTTAAAAATCATATATATCAAAAGATTTTCATTCATAGTAAGTAGTCACAAAACAACCTTCAAGAACAAAAACATAATCCCTTTATGAAAAACTGAAATAAAAATTAAAAATAGAAAATCAAACATAAAAATGTCCAAGGCTTATCATTTGGTTCTCAGATGTGTTTAAAATAGTGATTTTTTTTTTTATTTTTGCTTGACAAATACTTTTTAATCATAAAAAGTATGAGGAACACAGTAAATTTCTTTCTGTGCTGTTTCTTACTACCTAACATTTTTTTTCTATTTTGCTTAGAAAGATAATCTATGTAGGTGTTTTCCTTCCTATGTTAAAAATTAAGATGCTGACATTGAGTGGGTGTTAGTTCTGACCTGAGATTGGCTATAGAAACCGGGTCTCAGGGATTCAGGATCTGACAAGCCCCCCTCCCCACACACACAAAAGTAAAGGAACAGAGAGAAAATAAACATCATAGAGTTAAAAGGAGAAAAATGAAGGGAAGCCTCCTGCACTGTAAGCCAAAGGCACAAACACGGCTTCTGCCTTCCGAGTTGCTGAGAGACATGTCTTCACCAGCGGAACAACGGAAACGAAGAGACCAGCAAGTTGGAGCTCACTTCAAACAGGCTCTCACACAACCAACCAGTGCCTGAGCGGGTATCACGAGAATGTTCACTAAACAACGAACAACGTCTGCACCGGGAGAAATGCCTGGACTAGTTACACTAACAACGCTCTGATCAGCTCAAAGTGCCGCCTCATTTGACTCAATCGTTCAGGCTTCTGTTACTGTGAAGAAGAAGACACAGGGAAAGAAACCTCCCCCGGACAGACATTCAGCGTGGGTGGACAGACACAGCAGAAAGGCAGCAGTCACATAAATAACACTTACAGCAGAAGCAAAGATGTCCATTGGTAAATAGTTGTCTCTGCCAGCGGCTGACCACACTTCACTTCAGGCAGAAGTGCAGTTCTGAACCCCCAACTACGCCCAGGCCCTCAGGGTTGCAGAAGAAACACAAGGCAGGACCACATGGGAGTCTTGCTTTCATTATCACACTGAAGTTCCACAGACACTGGCCAGAAACGTGTCCCCCAACTCCCTGCCTCTTACTCCTACCAGGACTAGTCCTGCTGTTTGCCTAGGCTCTACTTTGCTTTGAGACATGGTATAATGTAGACCAGACTGGCCTCAAACTCACTATGCAGCCAAGGGTGACCTTGCACTTCTGATCCACCTGCCTCCATCTCTGTGGGTGTACCACCATGCCTGGCTTGTGTGGACTGGAGATTGCACCAGGGCCAACTGAGCTAAAGCTTACATCCACCTCCTTGGCAGAGAAAGGTTTAAAAATTCATACCTCACTGAGTTATGAAGCAGAATTTAGTACATGAAACAACCACACAAAATAATTACAGGGAAGATTATCTTTTTAAAAACTTTGGCTGTTTTATTATATAGAATTAAGGAATTAGGTGCCGGGCAGTGGTGGCGCACGCCTTTAATCCCAGTACTTGGGAGGCAGAGGCAGGTGGATTTCTGAGTTTGAGGCCAGCCTGGTCTACAGAGTGAGTTCCAGGACAGCCAGGGCTACACAGAGAAATCCTGTCTCAAAAAAAGAAAAAAAAGAAAGAAAGAAAGAAAGAAAAAAAGAAAGAAAGAAAGAAAGAAA